>NC_006984.1:844115-1044312 GCF_000165345.1 Cryptosporidium parvum Iowa II | reverse complement strand
ATTCGAATATCGACTCGGTACCCAGTTTAATAAATCATCAAAAAGATTAATTTTAAGGCCAGTGAATTTCAGTACAATTTAAAATATTGTCTTGTAGAAGGAAGAAAGAAAATAAATAAAAAATTGGCTTTCTTTTGTTATTTTAATACATAAAGAAGTAATATTGTAAATGATATGGTGGCATAAAAAGAAAAATATAATATTAATCTGTGGTTAAATTATTTAGAAACATATGTAAACTTTATTTAAAGAATAAGTTGAGAAATGTTGGAAACTATATTACAAAGATTACTTGGAAGGTATTTGGAGCCATATGTGTACAACTTAAGCCGTGAAAACTTAAGGCTTGGAGTATTATCAGGAAATTTAGTATTAGAGAATTTGAAGCTGAAAGAGAATCTTGGTGATATTCTACATTTACCATTATCAATAGTTTCTGGTCAAATTGGTCATGTTTCTATTACAATACCATGGACTTCTTTAGGTTATAAACCTTTAGTAATAAAACTCAAAGAATTACATGTTGTAGTAAGACCAAAAGATTATGGAAATGTGGATGAAGATACTTTGAGAAAAGAGCTTAGAGAAGCAAAAGAAAAGTTGATAGAATTTAAAGAAAAGCGTTTAAATGAGCGTTTTTTGAATGGAGAGTTATCTAATTCGAGTAATAATCCGAATGAAGTTCCAGAAAGTGTGGGCCATTTATCAAAAGACGAAAGAAAGGATTTGAATGGTGTTAAAGATTCAAAATCAATTGGAGGGTCGGATGATGCAAATAATTCAGCAAATGGAACTAATTTACTATGGAGAATAATTAAGAAGATTGTTGCAAATGTTCAATTAGAGATTCAAGATATTCATATATGTATGGTAGGATTTCAATCAAGTGATGATAAGCTTGTAGTAAATCATTCAAGAAATACCAGAAGTGATATTATTATGGGAGCAATGATTAAGTCAGGTTTTGTGGTAACAACAGATTCTTTAGGTAATCGTGATACAAGTTCTTTGAATTCTGAAAGTCAAAAATTGGATGATCCGAATGCTTTATATAAGACTATTGAGATTAATGAGGTTGGAATTTATATTGGTCAGTACTTCCCTAATACTTTTAATTTTAATTCAATTGATGAAGGACGATTGAAAGATTTTAATTCTGAATCATCTATTGGAAATCATCATCGTAACCATAATCATCGTAATTCTCATCCTCATAACCATCAATCTCCTAGTAATAGTCCAAATAGGATAAAGAATGATAAAGCCAGCTATGAAATGGTGAATATAGTCAATGTTAGAAATAAGTTATTGGAAACCAGTGATGAAAAAAGTATGAATGATAAGAAAACAGTCCAAGCATTAGAATCCAAATATTTGTTAATATATGATGAAAATGATCCTCATAAAAGCTTAGGAGCTTGGAGGCTTGAAWRKRKAYTKRRRYYWWWRAYWKWYCWTGCTTAATATWTYTCMCYCACCTGTSAATAATGAGCTTAAAGGAATACTTCAAGTGCATAGTWTTACTGAACATACAATCATATTAAGAAGAAGTCATTTAAGACCAATAATTTTTAGTCTACAAAGTTTAAATGAAAGACAAGAAAAGTATCGTGAAATATTAATGAAAAATTCTCATCTTGTTAATTTAGATCCAATTTCTTTAAAAACAACAACCAAGGATGAGTACATTTCTTTATATTCAAGAAGTTTAAGATTAGAAGCTATTAGATTATATAATAATGAAGGTGATGAAGCAAACTTTTTTGGAGTTGTTGTTCAACCTTTGAATGAGGAGCAATTAACCAGGTTACAAATTCTTGATGATGTTTTGAGTGTTAGACATATAACTAAATGCAGATGTAAGGCTAAAGAAGCTATTAATAGGATTATTATTGAAGCATCATCCAGAAAAAAACTAAGAAATATCTCATCAGAAGCAAAATCACTTCAAATGGAAAATGGAAATTTGATTGTTAATAGTGTATCAACAGGGACAGGTTCTAAGATTGATAAAGAAAGAATTAGTGGTAACTCTTTTCTTATTGGATCAAGAAATCATTCTGAAACTACCAATACCAGTACTTCTTGGACACAATGGGCAATTGGAAAGATTATTGGAACTGGTGGATCTTCTCATAAAGAATCTAACTTAGGATTAGCAGGTGATATGTCATCTTCTCCAAGTTATATGATGCATCAAAGAGGAATTTATTCAGAAGGTGATTTTACTGTATCATCAAGTAATGGATTAATTACAGAAGAAGAAATGGATGTAATTATGACAGCTGTGACAAATGAAAAGTATTTTGAAAAAATTGAAACTCCAACCAAATTTTCTATAACTTTTGGATTAGCATATTTTGGTATTACAATATTTGATGATGTTACTAAGCCAATACTTGATCATCTTAAATCAGATTTATTAAGTAATTTCTCTAATCAAATGAATGTTAATGATATTAATACTAATAGAAATATTAATATAAAGTTTATGGAATCTATTCCAAATCCAGTCATAGATTCTGCATATTTATCTTTAAAATTACATGAGTTATATATACAATTTAATATACAATCAGTAATTGATAGAAATGATAAAGATTGTTATGATTGGAATTTTTCGACTTATATTAATAATTTATCTCTTTATCATTTTAAAAAGAGAATTTTATTTTTTAATAATAACAATAATGGATATGATATCAAGATGAATAATAAAGGATATAATGATATTGAACAAGGAAATAATAATATGGAAAGTGGAAGAGGAGAAATAAAGACTCCTTCAATATATAATTTGGGATCAATAATACGTACTATTTCAAAAATTGATTCAAAGAATGCAATCAATAACGATCAAGTAGATTTTATCAATAATCAATATATTGGAAATAATCCAGAAAAAAGAGGTATTCATACATCTTCAATATTTCTATACTTTACTCATAATGTAAGTCAGGAAGGAAATTCTCTTAAATTTGTATTGAAAGTGAGTCCATTGGAGATTTTCATTACACCACATTTTGTTTCTGATATTTATTCTTTATTATATTTGTATAATTCTGTAATAATTATTCCAGAGAAGATTCAAAAAGAAAGTCAAGATATTTTTGATAAAGATTCTAGATTTGATGGTCAAGGAGATAATAATAATAATAATAATAATAATAATGAAAAGGAGAGAAATTTTTATCATAATAATAAACGAATGAGTATAGGAAATTCAGGTCAAATAGAAGATTCTGATGAGTTTGTTGAGAATCTGTTAGAGAAGAGTCATAATGTAAGGTATTTATCGTCAAATAATTCATTTCCTGATTATATACATTTTGATATAGAGATATCTTCTCCAATATTTCATATAATATGTACTGATTTTGAAGATCAAGCTAATTCATTATCATCTATTCAGATTTTTCTTGGTAATTGTTATATTAACACAAGAACAATATGTGAACTCAATAAATTGGATATTTCTGTCGAATTTTCCAACACTCAAATTAAATATCTCAATTATATGAGGAAGAGGAATGTTAATAATAATAATAATAATAATAGCAAGAGTTCAATTATAGACGATAATGATTTGTTAAAGTTAAAAAAACATGAGATTTTTAATTTTAATTCAGTTAATTCTCCAAGAAATGAATTAAAAGAAGAATCCGAGTCAATAATAGATAGTTTAGAGTTGAATAAAGAGTTTACAATTCTACATCCTATTCCAGTTTTACTAAATACAATAATATATAATCAAAAGAAGGAAGAAATCAACTCAGATAAAGACAATCTTTCAATTATAATCAAATGTAATTTACAACAATTTATTTTAACTATCAATGATGATACGATCAAATATTTGATGCATATTCCTTTATCTTTCTATAATTCTTTATCTTTACCAATGGTAATGGGATACTATTATCTTCCACCTGATACTTTATACTTGGGAAAGTTTTCAAGATCAAAGAAAGGTGATCATTTAATGAAATATAACAATAATAATAATAATAATAATCATCATCATCATCGTCATCAATCAGGAAATAATAAATCTTTGAAAAAATTAAAAGTGTCTGATAATTGTTCAGATTTTACGAATGAAAAGAGTTTATCTGGATCTCCTAATTCGAATGATTTGTTAGTTAATGAAATTAAAAACAAAGATGATAAAGAAAAAGATCATAGTAATCATCTTATAGAAGGCCAATCAAAGATTGCTAAGAATGTACTTATTTTGATGAATAAAACCATGAAGATAGAGTGCTTTATCAAATCTGATATCTTTAGTTTTACAATACTTTCAAATGATAAAGAAACTGACTTAATTCAAGGATCTATTAAAGGCATTTCAAGTTACTTATCTTTTGATTCTACAGAATCAATTTACCAAGGAAAGATCAATCTTTATAGGGCCTTATTATATTCTTCATTCACCAAAAAGCCATTATTACTTACTATTTCTGAATATGATCCAGTAATTTCTGACATTTCTGAGATTTATAGCAACTTGGATAAGAAACATCATCTAGTTACAGTGAATAACTCTGAACGGAACCAAAGCCAGAGCCAGAGCCAGAGCCAGAGCCAGAGCCAGAGCCAGAGCCAGAGCAAAAACCAGACCCAATACCGAACCCAAAATCAAACCCAAAATCAAACTCAAAACCAAAACCTGTCTTCCAGAGACCCTGAAAATGTTAATTACTCGGGATCTGAACAACCATCATTTGAAAATGATAATGCCTTTGAGGATGCTATTGAAGACTATGATAGTACTCTTGACATATTCTTTTCCTATAATGGAAACAACTTTGATGAAAATTTACTTGAAGTTTCTATAGTATCATCTCCTATAGAATTTTACTGGGACAAGCCTACAATACTTTATTTGATTGATTGTATTAAATCTTACCAAACAGAAGTTTCACAAATTGCTCAATTTCATTTGGAAACTATGAATAAAATCTACTATTTAAATAAATTCTACTTTACTTATATTGAAGGTGGATTAGTCAATGATCATGAAATTACATCTATATATGGTAATACTTTTAGACTTTGTGATCTTGATTACTATGAAAAACTTCAATTTATGATTAATATGAGACAATTTCTAATTCAATCAGAAATTGAAAATGAAGACTTTAATAAAGAACATGAAATACAACAATCAGAGTTATCTTCAAATAATAGTATTGATTTATTATTAAATGAATCTAAAAATAAAACAAGATTAAATGGAAATCAAAACTTAAAAAAAGAGCTTATTTACATATTATCTAGTTTAGAAAGTCAAAATTGTTGGATTCATTGTATGATTTTAATGCCACCAAAATTTACTTTTATACATATTCAAAGAATTTACTTATTCTTACATGATTTATATTTATCATCCAAAAGTTTAAATAATGATTTTTGTAAAGAAGATTCTCTTGAATCAATTATTGAAAGTTCTTATTTAAGCCCAACTTTAAGCAGAATTACTATGAGTAAGAATAGAAGACGTTTTGCTTCAGCTTCTAATACTAATACAGATGAATTATCAGAGAATAATGACTATAATGATGATTATCAAAATCTAAATCAAGGTAATAATATCAATGATTATAATAATTCTTCATTATATTATTTTAATAATGATTATGACAATTATTATCATAATTGGATGTCTTCTGGTTTATATAATTCAGAATTGGATGATTTATTTAATTTCAATATTGAAAATGATCATGTTGGATTACCAGAATTCTCTTTTAATATTTCTCAATCAATAAATAAAGGTTCTTCTTTAAATAAAAATCCAAAAATTAAATTAACTCATATTATTAAAGGTGGATCTTTATCTATGATTAAAGATGAGAAGATTTATATTACAGCAGGAGTTAATAATATATGTATATGTATGGATATATTTAATACTGGTGATAAAATGATAAAAATTTCAATAAATAATTGTTCTGTTACTATTAATAATAAATGTATCTTAACTAGACATTGTAATATTAATTCAGAGAATTTGAATGAAAATAATCCACTTTTACTTATGTATATTAACTTATATAATAACAAAAATTTAAGAGATATTTCAAGAAATGAACTTAATATAGCTTTAAAATGTTATATGGATTCTATATGTTATATATTATATTCTAAAGATGTTTTAGAGTTTGTTGAATATATTAATGATGGAATTTTGGATACTATTATCAGTAAATCTTATAAAGTTGCTAAAGATATGACATCTAAAAAAATACTTTTATATTATTTATCTATAAGTAATTCAATAATAAAATTACCAGAAAATCATCAAGGATGTAATATTTCATCAAATTTTCAAGATAATGTTGAAAGTTATTTAAATCCTATTGATATTTTTGATGAAACATTAAGAAGATATAAAGATACTTTACAAGATTTATTACAAGAAATGTGTTTGGATTCAAAAAGACCATTTATTGAAAAAACAAAAGATAATAAAAATATGACCAAGAATTTTGATTCAAAATTATCTTCTTTAAATAATACTGAAAATAATTTAATATCTAATTATATATTATCTAGAGTTAATAATAGAGAATCTCTTTTTTTATTAGAGAAATCTATTTCAGATTATCCAAGATTTAAAACTATATTATACGATGTGGAATTATTTGATAATACTCAATCTTATTGTGAAATTAATACCAAAAATATTAAAATATTTAATAAACTTGTGGATAATTCAAAATTAATTAAAACATTTTATAATATTTCTGATAATAAACAAGAAGAATTCAAAAATCAAAAGAAATCATTTTTTGAATCTTCTAATGAAAGGATATGGACTAGTACATTTATTATTAACAAAGGAGTTTTGGATATTATTGAAAAAGATGGAGGTTCAGAATCAATTCAAGGAAGAGTTTTACCAGATTTGAATGCATTAATTGAATTTTCTTCAACTAATAGTTTTCCAGATATCAATATTCCAAGAATATTATGTGATTTAAAGACTATGGATTATTCAAATCATGATTTAAATGATAAAATTACTTTATTAAATGTTAATATGTCTCCTTTGGAACTTACTTTATCTCGTCAACAACTTACATTTATTTTTAATGTTATTGCAGAGAACATATTAAATAGAAGTCATCAAAAAAGAGATTCTAAAATAACTTATATTCCAGATCAACAAAATAATAATGATAATATTTTAATTAAAAAAACAACAGGAAAAAGAAATATATTAGTTAATGTAAGATTACCAAGTTTATCTTTAGAAACATCTTTTGCACATGTAAATTATTCAAAAGATCATGGTTTAACAAGTACTTCTCTTCCTTTGTTATTAATAAAACTAATAGATTGTGAAATAAGATCAAGAATATTAAATATTGGAGAAAATGATGATAATTTTACAAGTATTACAATAACTTCTAAAAAGTATCAATTTGATGATATTCGTTTAACAAGTAATTTAAGATTTAGAAGAATAATACATGGATTTACATTAGGTAATGTATTATGTAATGAAACTTTAAAATTGAATGATTCAGGAATGTATGGCTTTAATAATAATAGTAATAATAATAGCAATAATGGTTGTAATTTAATGAAAGAGACTGTGGATCAAGTGAATGATAATCTTAAGAAAGAAAAATGTTCAATACAATTTGTTTGTCAGATTTCAAATAAATTTGGAAGTCATATTTTACTTAAAGCTTATAAACCTCGAGCATATTTTGGATTTAATTGTATTATTGATTTCTATTATTATTTATCTCATAGTTGGAGATCTTCAGCATTTTCTAAATTGGTGGTTAGTGAAGATCATTCTATTACTTTAAATTCAAGTCATTTTGGGAATTCTACAGAAAAATTGGATCATTATGATTCAAGAGATAATAGTAATTGTAAGAATAGCAATGGTAATAGTACTAATAGTAATAGTACTAATAGTAATAATAATAATAATAATAATAATAATAATAATAATAATAATAGTAATACCAATAATAATATTTCTTTAACAAAGATGGAATTTAAGACTTCAGAATCATCAACAAGTCGAATTTTTAGGGAGAATAAAGAAAATGTTATACAAGAATTTGAATTATTATTGAATGAAATTAATAAAAAGTCATTTTTTAAATTTGAATTCAAGTTAGAAATCGAAAATGGTATTTTTGGATTTACAAGTCATCCTCAAAAAAGAATACTAGATTATATTGAAAATCTTGAAAAATTTCATGATAAATTAATACTTATATGGGAAACTAATATTGATTGTAGTATAACAACTTATAATAATGAGACAATAATAAAAAGTTTAAATCTTTTAAATAGTTTGGTATATTTTACAGAAATTGAGAATAATGAATTGAATAAAAAAGGAGAAGAATTACAAATTTCAAAGTCAAAATTGATTAATTTAAATACATTTTCAAATAGTTTATTAAAACCAATAATTAATATGGATAAAAATCAATTATTATATATACCAATGACTTATGAAATACCAAGAATTTCAAATGATTATAAGAAAATTATTATAGCAGAATCATTTAATATATTAATAAGTGGTAGATATTTAAGTAATATAAAAGATATTCCAGATATATATACAACTTTAATATCATTAAGTGAACTTATACTTTTAATTAAAGTTGATGATTTAAATATTTCAATTTCTCCTCCATTATTATCAATTTTATTGGAAATTGCAAAGAATTTATTTTCAGATGGTCCAACAATTTCTCCTTTATATACTTCAACACTAAAAAGTGATTTAATATCTGATCAAGATGAGAAAGACTTAGTTAAACAAGAATCAGAGGATGATTTTGAGGAGAATAAATCAAGAATTAAGACTTTAGGTCCTCCTCCAATTCGTAGAATTTATGATTTAAAGATAAGTTTAAATAAGTTTAGTATCAATTTAATAAGTGATTACAATGAAGGAGAAGGAGGAGGAGGTGGAGGAGAAGAGGAAGAAGAAGAAGAAGAAGGAATAAAGGGAGAAGGGAGAAGAAAAAGAGGAGGAAGAAGAAATTGCCATGATTTTTATTATAATAGAGAAGAATTAGGATATCTTCCAGTGTTAAATTTCGAGATTTCAATACCTGAATGGAGAATTGAAATAATACCAATAAAAACAAATCATACAATTAAGGATGCAAATGTGAAGATAAGTATATTGGATATTAATCATCAAATTTGGGAACCAATTTTAGAGAAATGTATATTTTCAGTATATTACTTTTATGATCATTTAATTCTTTATGATCCATATGTTAAGCCTTTCAAGAAATCACATAGAAAATATCTTCATTCCACATTTTCAAAAGCTGTTTTAATTAATATTAAACCAAGCATTCTTGAGGCTTTAATGTCATATTATAACTATTATTATGGATTTGGTGATAATAATAAGAAAGATACTAATAATTTATCATCCAACTTTAGAAACTATTATGAAGATATAAAATTGGGTAATAATTACTACAATAATAAATCAGTTATTGAATTAAAAAGTCTTTCAAAGCCAAGAAATATTATTGAAGAAGAGTCTGAATTTAAAGATCATGATTTGGATCATGGTTGTGATCGTGATCGTGTGATCGTGATCGTGATCATGATCATATTCGTGATCATAATCATAGTCATGATCATCATAATATTGATGATTCTATCAAGAGTAATTCTATTAAATATTTAAATTTGACAGGATTCCCATACTATTGTTTTGTAATCAAGGGTGATAAATTAGAAGAGAGTGAAGGTTGTGAATTTAATCTGAAGCAATTCTTTATGTTGGCTCCTTGTAATCAATGGAGTAAAATTGAATTAAATTCTGATAAAAATATGGATCTGACTTTCTCTCAATCAAATGAAAAACCAATTTCAGAACTAGGATTCAAATCCAAATCCAAATTATCTTCTATATCACTCAAATATGTCAATAATTGTAATTCACAGATTCCACTTCTCAGAGTTTCTCTTCCTAATAAATTATTTTGTATCTTCTCAGCTCCAATGGATATGGATGTTTTGAGACTTAAAAGAGAATTTAAAAATCTAGATATTGAGTTTATTATACGAGTACTGGCAGTATATAAGTCTTATAATCTCGCTCAAAATGTACTTAAATACTATAAAGATTTGGAGAATCAAGATGATTTATGTAATAAAGTACTTGGACCTCTTCCTAATGGTCTGTGTTTTACTCATTTTCAAAATAATATTGTCTCAAGTGCAAATATAGACACAATTATTCCATTCCATAATTTATATTACCTTAAAAGCAAAATATCTAAAAATAGTGAAACTTATAACCGATTATTCTCAGATATTAATTTTGACTCTTATATACTGGGAAGAGAGGGAGAGCAAGAAGGTGCAGGAGAACGAGAAGATGGAGGAGAAGGTGAGGGAGGAGAAGGTGAGGGAGGAGAAGGAGACGAGTATGAAGAGCGAGAAGGTGAAGAAAAAAAAGAAAAAGTGAGAAATATGGAAAATACAAAGCTTAGAAAAAGTACCGTAGGAAAGGAGTCTACTGGAGGACAAACTATCTCTACTACTGTTACCTTTCCTTCAAATACAATTCCTCCCAATTCTAACCCCACCCCCCTAAACAAATCAATTGCCAAGTCTATTTCAAAATCATTCTCTAAATCTTCAATGAAGTCTTTCCAAAATGGAATTAAAAGAAATCTTGAGAAAAAATTATTAAAGAAAACTGGAATTACTACAAATGGAAAATCATCATCGAAAAAAATACTTACAAAAGAAAATATTAATAATTCTAATTACGTGTATAAAAATGTTATTGGACAAATAATACCAATCAATTCACAAGAAAAATTGTTTTGTCTTATATCAAATAATAGAATTGTTAATAAAACTGGTATTCCTTTAGAGATTTGTTTTATTAATGAAAATAATATACCCATACAATTATTTGATATTTCTAATATATCCATAGAAAAAGAGTTAACTAATTTAATATTAAACCAAGAAGTACCAAATCATCATTCCAAATATAAAAATATCTATGATCAAAAACATTTTAAAGAATCTAAAAAGTTAAAATTCAACTCAGAATATATTACTGATAATCAATTAAATTATAATGAAACTAATTCAATACCATTATGGTTGAATAATACTGATATTATTAATACAATACTCAATTCTATGTCTCAAATTTATAATGGAGAAAATGATATTCAAGATATATTATTTGAATCCTCCCATATTATTACAAATAATAATAATAATAATAATAATAATAATAATAATAATAATAATACAATACAAAGAATTAAACAAAAAAGATTCTACTATTCTTATTTTCTACCTAATAATCATATGATGTCAGTTCCTCAAATTGCCCTATTAAATGATCATTGTAAAGTAATATTTAGACCATGTATTATTGGACTTTTGGAAATATATAATATACATTGTCAATATAATAATGATAATGATATTGATCAAATGTTGTTTGATCAAGAAATCTTCCTTAAATATTCAAAATTAATGAATAATTATTATGATGAAGATATACTTAATGAAGAATTTCATCAAATTACTTATGAACTTTTAAAAATATTTAAAACTTCAAATGGTGAATTTATTATGGATTTATATTATTCTTTCTGGAATCATTTAATTAGTAGATTTACTAATACAAATAATCAAATAATGGATCTTTCATATCTTCAATCTAGAGGATGGACACATTCACCTATTATTACTAATAAAAATCTTAATACTTCTCAAACACATTTTTGTAATTTATATCCAGATTTCAAGAATTATAAAAAATCTGAAAGTCATTATAAAGAAAATGCTATTTATTTTCAATCTTATATACAAACTTATCAATCTTTATTTCCAGGAAATACATGTATTAAAAATATTCTATTATATCCAAGCTTTTCTTTATTAAATTTATCACCAGCTATTATGGATATTAAATTTAAATCATTAAATCAAAATCTTCTACATAAATGTTCAAATGTATTATTCAGATTTAAACCAATGCATCATTATAATATATATCAACTTTCTAGTGAAATGAAATTACAGTATAAAGTCAGAATAATGTTAGAAACTAACTCTTTAAGTGAATTTCAATTCAATTCAGAATCAAGAAAAACTGATCAATTATTATATACACAATGGTCTTCTCCAATGGATTTAAATTTATCAGATACAGAAACTCCATTTACATTATACTGTAATAATAACTCAATAATTGACTTAAAATGTACAATAATTGATAAAACAAATCAAAATTTACCGGGTAAGAATAAATTTGGTTCTCTTTTTGGTAAGATGCAGAATAACATTATTGCTTTAAGCTTAAGTACTTGGTTTATTAACAAAACAAATCATAACGTAGTACCCATTTTTGAGAATTCACCTTTTCCTTATATTAACACAAAATCAGGGGCATTCTTTTTAAATAATTCAAGTTTTCAAGATGATGGCGATTATGATGGCCGTGATCGTGATCATGATCGTGATCGTGATCGTGATCATGATCATGATCATGACCGTAATCATGATCATTGTCATAATCAAGGAAACAATAAAAAAGGTGAAGATTCTGAGAAAAGAATACTAAGCAAGAGAAAAAATAAGCTTGGAGATGAAGAAAAAATCTTTCTCCTTAATAATAGACATAATTATTTAAAAATATACTTTAACTCTTATGAAAATTTAAAAGAAAAATATGGAAATATTGGTCAAAGAATTAATGATGAAATATATCTCAAAGAAGAAAAAGAGATTCTTGAAGTTATTAATAGCAGTGAAGCAAGTATTTATAGCAGTGGAGGTGGAAACTATGATAATAATAATAATAATAGTAATAATTCAAATATTGGATTATTAGAAATACCTCCATTAAATGGAACCTACTCATTTCCCATTGTAAATGAAGGAAAAGTCTACTTTTTCACAGTTAAAAGTAGTCCTTTATTTTACTATAATGATTTCTCTTGTTCAAGTAAAGTTATCACCATTTCACCTCATATTATTATACAAAATACCACAGATGATCAATTTATTTGGAGTTCATTTATGTTTCCTTCAGGAAATGATGATCTTGATAAAATTAATGCAATTTCAAGAATTGATCCAAATAATCTTCTTTTACCAAATTCTGATAATACAGAAACAAGAAGATATTTAGGTCCAATTGAAAAAGATTTTATTACTTCAATAAAAATTGATAATCCAATAAATTCTATTTTATCTAATAATAACAATAACAATATTCATAATAATCATCATTTACAAAATTTAAGATCTAAAACAGGATCTAATATGATTACGGTACCTTCTTCTTCTTCTTCTTCAATATCAGGATCTGGTATAGAATCAAATAATTCAAATAATTCAGAAAATAATAAAAGTATGATTAAAGATCAAAGTATTCTTTTATACCTAAGTAGATATGTTGAATATAAAACAAACAATAATCCAAAATGGTCCCAACCAATATTAATTTCATCAGAAAGTAATGGAATATTTTATATGCATATACCTAAAATGTATGAAAACCAAATTCAAGATGGAATAATTGTTAATCCAAAAACTTATTGTATTGAAATGATTGCATCTAATGGATTATTTATTCTAAAAATTATTAAAGATTTTTCTATTGGTAATAAATGGGATGGAGTAATTTTTACTAATTATTGTGATTATTTATCCAAAATCTATATAGAAACTTATCATTTTGAACATAATTTTGAAGAAATAAAAAAGAAAAGAAAACTTTCTCTTTTATCATCAGGATTATTATCAATTGGAAATAATAAAGTAACAAATAATAATGATAATAATAATAATTTCTTATCAGAAATGAATGATGATATTACTATTAGATATATAATTAGCAGTGGACAAAAAAAACCAATAAAAATTTCTTGGTCATCTCCTTTTGTATATAACTCAAGAAACTGTAGATTATATATAATTCCAAATCAAGAAACTTCAGAATTCATTGATCAAAATGGTATTCATAATAATAATTGTTATAATAATACTTCTGGTATATTAGCTTTTGATATGAATTTTAGATATAATCAAAATAATCCATATCAATCAAAAAGATATATTCTATCATTACCAGAATCTGATATAATTAAACTTTGTACAATGTATCCATATTTGAATCCAAGATACTTTTTAAATAAGAATGCTAAGAAAGGAAATGGTATGAATAATTATCCAATTGCAACAATTTCTATTACAGCTAGAAATAATGGACTTTATATTGATATTCTTCCACCAAGAAATCATTCATCTTTATTATTAAATTTACTTGGTAATAATATTAATGATAATAATAGTAATAATAATAAAATAATAAATAATGATGATGAAACCACAAAAGATTCTTTTCAAAAAGAAAAAGTTTATATTGAAGACTTATACCAAAAAAGAATCCATGAAATTAACAAACTTGTTAATAATGATGTTTGGTCACTAATTTATACATATTATAGAAAAATTACTTTGGATATTTCTCAAATTGGAATTTCAATAATTTCAGAAAATAGACAAGCTGAAATTGTCTACGTGGAATTAAGTACAATACAATTTAAAAAACAAGAAAAGAATAGAAATGGAATAATAGAAAGTTATAAATTTGTAATAGGTAATTTACAAATTGATAATCAATATATTTCATCAAATTCAAAATTTTATATAAATAATTCAAGTAAATTCTATGGATCACCAGAATTAGATAATACAGATTTAGAAGATAGTAATAATTCAGAATTAGACAATTCAATAATTATTGGATCAAATGGAGTAGCACCTTATGTACTTTTAGCAAACAGATCAAATAATGAAAAATCAATAGATAATATGAATCCATTTATTACATTAAAATGGAGTTGTTCAAATGCAAAATCACAATGGGAAACAATAATTTACAACTTTGATTGTGAATTAAGTGATTTGGAATTAAATTTTGATTTTAATGTATATAGAATTTTGAATGAATTTATGGAAGAATGCAGAAAAAATTCAAATAAACAATATATATTAGATATTAAAAGTATTTTATCAAAAGATCAAATATTAGAAGGTGTTGAACCAAATATGACATTTTCAATAGAAAAGATAAAGATTGGAGCTTTAAATTTATATGTTTGGTGTTCAATTCCATTATCAGAATTGAATTATATTCCAGAATGGTTCAGAATTGGACTTAGAATTTTAACAGTATCAAATGCTTTAGAATTAAGAGGTGCTCCAATAAAATTAGAATCACATAATTTGGAGAATTCGATTGGTACAATTCAAAATATAGTAAATGCTTTTTATGAATATTATATGGCAGAACTACTTTGGAGAATTGGTACAGTATTAGGACATAGTTCTTTTGTAAATATTCCATTAGTACCATTACAAGTTGGTAAGAATACATTAAATATGGCATTTTCAACAATATCAATGGTAAATTCAAATATAACAAGTTTACTTTCAAATTTAACATTAGATACAGAATATATAAATTCAAGACAGAGAGAATTACTTTATAATAATTCAACAATATCTTGTCCAAATTCTTTTGGAAATGCTCCAAAATTATTACATGGAACAAATTCTCAACAAGCTTCAAGCCTTCGTCAAGGTTTTGTACAAGCAGGTCATAACCTTACTCAAGGTATACTTAGTTTAGGTAATGTAATAACAAAACCAATAGAAGGAGCTCAAAAGAGTGGATTTACAGGATTTTGTACAGGATTAATAAAAGGAGTAACATCTTCAGTTGTAAGACCAATCGATCATATAGGACAAGCTTTAAATAACGTAATAGATGGAATACAAGCAGAAGTAAATAAACCACTTGGTGGATATAAAGAAAGAATTTATAGAAGAAGAATTCCTAGAATGCTTTACTCTCAATATAGTAAGATAAGTGATTATGAGATTCAAGATGCGTTACTTCGAGATATTATTGGACCAAAATTTGCAAGACATCTTAATCAATACTTTATTATTCCAACAGATCATTATTCTATGCCACTAATATTGTTATTATTTCCAAAGAATATAGTTTTAATTAAATTAATGTCAAGTTTTTCAATAAGCGATTTAAATAATAATTGTCAAACAAGTTTGAGAAATAATATTATTAGAGGAAATAGTGTTGTTGGTGTTAATGGGGGTAGCAATGGTAGTAGTATTGGTGGCAATAATGGGATGAATTCTAATTTTGGTATCAGTTCTTCAAATAGTATAGGAGTTAATGGTAAAGTATCTACAGGTGGTGGTTTTTCGTCAGGTTTCACTTCCACTTCAAGTTTCTCATCTTCTGGAAGAAATAATTTTTACAAATCCCAAATAATTTGGTTAGTTAATATAAACAATATTAGAGAAGTCAAAGCAAGTTCTCATGGGATTCTTATTGAGCTTTCCAATGAAAAAAGAGATACATTACAGATTCCAATATGTAAATTTTCCCTAATTAAGAAGATTATCGTTGCTTTGGATAATTCTCAAAATAATGCGTCTCCTCATTTAATTTTTAAGAAATGAGGAATACTAAAGAAAAGTTCATTTGATTTATTATTTTTGTTTGTATTTATGACTTTGACCTAGTCTTGTCTCATTTTCCTAAACTAAAATAGATTAGCATTTATAAGATCAAATTGAGAGGAATATTTTGAATTAAGTATTTAAAAAATTGATAAACCTTAAACTCTATTTGTATTGGCCTATTACTATTATTATTATTAGTGTTGACCCACATGCAATCAATTTGGTCGATTATTGCCGCCTAAATATTGCATGCATGCATATATGCTGTGAGTGGCAAATTCGTATTATTTAAATATATAAATATAAATATATAAATAAGTAAATAAATAAATAAATATATATATATATATTTATATATTCGGATGTAATATAGAAGAAGAGAAAAGAATAATAATGAAGTAAATAAACTAGTACATCCAATTTCCTTCATCATTATTTACCAAATATCCCTCATTAGAATTGTCATAATACCCATAGTTGTAATTATACGCATTTGGGTAGTATTGAGGTTGTCCATTTGCTGCTTGTACTGGATCTGGGGGAGCAGGGCCTTGACTGAAGGCATAATCCCCATCTCCTGCATATGAAGGATCCATTGTATTTGGAGTAACTATATTTGAAATTTGAGACTTATAAAATATCCCAACAGCCAAAACAGCTAAAACAATTATAATATTATAAAACCACCAAGGAAATTCAAATTGATCACAAGTTTCTCCTCCGTAAAATGGCGGGCATGTACAAGCGAAGTTTGACTTTGGTAATTCACTACAAATACCGCCATTTAAGCATGGAGAAGGATCACAAGACTTGGAGCAAACAGAAACATTACATTCTTGGACTTTGTTAAGATCATGATCACATTTTCCACCATTTTGTTCTGGAACAACTATGGATCTTGTGGAAATTTGACTTCCAACACCACAAGTTGTACTACATTCGCTCCAATCTGACCATTCTGTTACAATACAATCACTAGCGCAAGAAACACCATGGCAAGATTTTAATTGGAATGTATCAATACAGCTTTCAATAAAATATGCTGCACTTAATAACTTTCTTGTTCTGGTTGTTGATCCTGATCCACAAGTAGCTGAGCACTCACCCCACATTGTCCATTCCGAATATTGGCATGGTGAGCATGAAATATCAGCATTACAAGGACTTGAATCAAGTAATTTAGGACATGGTAAACCACCATTCATACTTGGCATAATTACTGAACGGTATCTAGCTTTTGAACCAGTTGAGCAAGTTTTTGAACAAGTTGACCAATCTGTCCACTGTGAGATTTGGCAATCTTCTACTTTTGGATAAATTTGTGATCCTGATCCACTAGTTATTTGAACTTTAGTTGGAACACTTGCAATACAATCAATAATATCTAATTTTGTTCTTCTAGTACCATCAACAAATACATTAAATCCAAACTTTCTTCTTACTAATTGTACTTGAATTAAAGAATTTGCTGAGTGAGTAAATTTGCTGTTATCACTTCTAGAATAACTACCACAACCTGTTTTATAACTATTACCAGTTACTTCAAAATAAAATCCTACCTCTCCTGAGCTAGTATATACTTGAAATCTAAATGTACCATCAGATTTTACTTGAGAATGTACAAAAACTATGTGATTATTTGGCCATGAAATTACTGGTGGATCTGATACTTTACTAATTTCATAAACATCTGCATAATTCCCCAAATAGTTAAATGCAGAGTTTTCTGATATAATATTTTCTGGATAAGCTATAGTATCTGAATGGACTTTATTTCCTACATCATATAAATAATATCTTAATATCTTTTTCTCTTGATATTTCAAAAGTCCTTCTTTAAATAAAAAATAGTCGTTTGTCGCATTCTTATCTTGGGTTTCTGTTTCATTATTTGAATAGAAACTTTGAACTGCTTCATTATTAAGATTCATTCTGTTGTTATCTTTTCCTATTCCAAACATAGCTTCTAAATCCACGTTTTTTCTTTGTATTCTCACAGAATTACTATCAAAATCTGCAATTGAAGAAGTTAAATGATCATCTTTCCTATATAATTTATTATTAGATAATTGTTTATTATTTGGTCTAATTGTTCCAAATGTTTTTCTTTGATGATTTTCGTATTCCCTTTTTCCATGTAATCCATCTTCTGGAACTATACATATTCTTGAGTGAAATGAATCAGTAAATATACCATCCTGCTCTCCATAGTATTCACATGTATTTTTCTTATTTAAATCCAATACCGATCTTCCCAATAAAGTTTCCTCACTACTTTTACTATAAACATTTTTTGTAAATATTGTCCATAATAAAAGTAATATAATATACCTTACTGCTGATGGAATATAAATGCTTCTAAAGTTAATTGAATCCATGAAAACACTAAATGTTAGTTTTACCCTTTTTATTATGGGTTTTTATTTATTGAAAATAAAAAAAATTAACTAATTTTATTTGGGTTTAAATATGAATACTTTTCAACTTTAATTATTACTATTTTTAATTTCCTTTTTCTTTAATAATAAATGAAATATAAATATATATACCTCTTAAGTATTATACTTGCATTAATAACCTAAATTCATCATCATTTATTTATTTTTTTTAAAGAAAGTAAAATAAAACCTTATTTTACTATTATTAATCATTAATTTCAATTTTTCCCTAATACACGGTATCTTTTTATTTAATGTGGGGTAACATATTTTTTAAATACATTTGTATGATTCATAATATTTAGAGTCAAATATACCGAAAAAAATACGAATCTATTTCAATTTACTAACTAAACTACTGATAGCATGTTGAATCTATTAAAAAAGTGATCAACTATCAAAGACAATGTATTAACTTTTTTTCTTAAAAAAACAAAAAAAATTTAATTACAAGAATAACTATATTAACTCTGAATTAATTTATTTTTAATTTAATAATAATAATAATATTAATAATAATAATATTATTATTATTAATATTACTAATTGCCCCACTCAATTATATTCCCTATTTACACTTTGAGCGGGGTGATTCACACGTCATTAATAATATTGCCGGTACTGAAACGTGAGTACATGTGGAAATGCAAGTAAATATTTTTAAAAAAAATGCATGCAGAATAATGATAGATTAATAAATAATTTTTCTTCTTAATTTAATAACAAAATTAATGTAAACTTTGTTAAAATAATTGAATAGTATTAGTATTTGAAAATGTACAATCAGAAAAAGTTAAATTGTTGAAAAATTGTAATTTGTGGATAGTCATTTTGGAGGTTTCCTTTTTAATATACTGGAAAATTTTTGGAAGTTTTTGAAATTCAATAGATAAAGAATATTTATTATTATGATTTAAAATATATTCAAGTATATTAAATTTTGTGATATTTTCAGAATGATCAGAATAATTTAAATTACTGGAATAAATGAAATAATTAATCCACTCAGTTTTCTTTTTCAATAATTCATAATTAATTTGCTGAATAGGTTTATCATCGATTTTAAAATCATTATTATTATTATTATCATTGTTATTATTTTGAATGAATTCCTGTCTGATTACTAAAAAATCATGTACAGCTTCGGACACTTGATTTAAATAAGATATTAAAAGAGAAATAATATCAATAATATCACATTTTGTGTTATTATCAATTTTGAATTGATTATTTACATGGTTTGATTCCAATTCTAATTTTGTTTTATTAGAAATGAGTTTCATATAAGTTATTAATTTGAATATAAATTTAGTAAATTCTTCAAACTCTAAATTATGTAAAGTATTATTTTTTTGAATTTTAGAAATAAACATTTTTAAAATAATTTTAAAGTAAGATAATTGAATTAATCTTACAGAATCAATAATAAAGTTTATTGAGAAATTTATAATATTTTCTTTAAATATATTAAAATCTTTGATTATCAGTAACTTCTTAAAATACTTCATTGGATATTCAAGTGTAATTCTTACATTATTAAAATCTTCATTAGAATTAATTAACATTTTTGAAAGTGGAATACTTAGAATATTAATCCAAAAATGTATTCTCATATATATAAATCTGCATGAGAAGCTACTAGGTATCATAAACATTTGTATAAAATCATAATTAATCCAAATATTTATTAACAGGTCATTTTTTAATTGATTAATATATCCTTTAATCGAGTTATTAATATGATTCCAATTCAAAATAAGTTCCATATTTGAATTATTATTTTTTTCATGTATTCCCTTTAAAATAAAATTGATCAATAATCCATATATATTCTTAGTGGAATATAAATTAATAGAATAATTGATAACTTTCTTATTAATAATTTGTAAAATTTCACAATCCAGATTAGAAATATAATAATCAAAATACAATTCTAGTATTAAATCATTAATATTAAATTTGATTGATTCTGAATCCGAAGATTCCTTTAAATTAGATAAATCAATAAATTCAATATAATCTAATATTTTGTTAATTTTTGATTTCCATTCATTACTAATGACTCCAACCAATTTATAAATAGAATTCAAGTTATTACAAATTTTTTTTTTAATATAATAATTAATAAAATGAAAATTTTTTAATTTTCCGATAACGTTTCTTYYATTMTTRMTGYCTGSYAKWCSAMWYTWGKWAATCCCMTTTAAAATTGGATTTTTTCAAAAATTTCTTTTTCAATTTTTAAATATTCTTTATAATAACTTTTAAAATTAAAATGATTAATATTAAACATTAACAAATAAAAAACAATCATAAATGAATAAATTTCACATTCTATCTTAATATTTTCTTTAAATTTGTTGAAAAATCTTAGAATAAAACCTCCCAAATTCCTGTACATATGAAAAATAAATAATTCACAAATTTGCTTTCCTTTGTTGTTTTGACCATTTTTATAATATTTTATATAATAAAATAATTTGTCTGAAATTAAACCAAAATAATAAATTAAAAATTCAAATGCTGTTGTATCATTTATCTCCAAAAAATTCCAAACCAATAAAATTGATAAATTATTTATTAAATTAAAAATCTCATCTATAAAATTAATAAAAGGTTTATCCAATTCTACATCTGATAATTTATTGATTGATTCAAAATAAATATCCAATTTTTCCTCTATTATTATTTTAAAATATATTATCAATCTAATTAATAATTCATTTTGTTTTATGTCCACATTAATTTTGCATGCATTTGGCAATAATTCAATACCGGTATTAATTACGTGTGCAAACAAAATATTTGAATTAAAATTACTAATTAATTTTGAGTGCAAAATTAATTCGTTGGAATTTAATAAATAATTATTGGGAATATTTTGTGGGATAATTTTATTTGAATTATAATAAAATAGTTCATTTAACTTGAGATTATTAATTTGTTTTAAATATTCAAATATATATTTATTTTCTGCCAATGGTTCTATTAATGTAATAATATTATAAAGCATATCAATGTGGAACTTTAATTCAATTTGGATACCAAATTTGGAAGACCCTAATAGAGTTTGAATAAGCAGTTTATAATTTTTATTCAATTTAATCTTCTCAGATAAATGATTGTTTTCAGTGTTTTCATTATCTAATACCATTTCAGTTAGAAGAAAATTATTAATCTGGTCATTTTCTTCTAAATAAGTATAATATAAATTTATTATTGGAATTTCAAATTCAAACAAATTTGAATTTAATAATAATACTATGAATAAAGTATTATATACTAAATAATGCATTATAATATCATTTTTACTTATATTCGAAGCTTTTCCAATATCAAAATGCATATGAAGAAACTTTAAAAGTAAATTTAACTCATTGATATTTTTTATCAAATTTACCAATAAGTTCAACAAATTAAAGTAAATTTCTTCTGTTAATTCAAGAAGATTTATTTCTTTAAAATTAATTGGTAAAATCAAGTTATTTTTCATTTTCTCATAATTTTTGCAATGCTCCTCATCTTTTCCAGATTTCAAGAATAGTATATTTCTCAATTTTTTATCAAAACACCTCATATTATGATGAATTTCTTTTAATTTCAAGTTATTTAATGGAAGATTTGAGTAGAAGATTTCTGAATTTAATTTATCAATGCTAAATAATGACAAACAAATATTTACTTCATTTTCTTTATTAATATTGTAAAAGAAATTTGAATCACTTAAACAATATAATAGAGATTCGAATTTATTCTTGCAATTTATATTATTAAGTTGATATACATTAACTGATTTTAAATACTCATTTAATAAGTAATAATGGTTCAAACATTCATTTTTATTTGAAGAATTGCCCTTTAAATCAAAGATAAATTTGGCAAATAACTTGGAAATATCAAACTTCAAATCAGTAAAATTACTATAAATAATCATTGCATAATAATAAATTAAAAAAAAATCAAAAGTTATATTTAAATCTTTAATATATTTTTCTGAAATATAAGTGAAAATCAAGTCCCCACTTACTTTAAAATTAATGAATAAAGTCAAAATCAAAATGCAATGAATACTACTTATATTACCATTCAAGTTTTCTTTTAAAGTCAAATTTAATAAATGATCCAACATTTTTTTCAAGATTTGTCTAAGAATCTTGGATACATTATTCTTGTTCAAAATATTCTCATTGACAAAAAAAACTGAAAATTCTTCATTTAAATTTGAGATCTTTGACTCTGAAGTTTTTTCAATCTTTATTGTATGTATTAGCAAGTGCTCAACAAATAAAGTTAGTCCAATTATTCTTAAAAACAAAAACAATACCTTATAATTCCATTCAGATGGGTTTAATTGAACAATCTCATCAAACTTTGACTCAATAAAACCAATCATTTCAAAGTGTAATTCCTTTAAAAATGTTGAATTAAAATTTTGAGTCTCTTTTGATGAATTTAAGATATTATTGTAAAATAAGTCAAGATAACTTTGAATCAAGTCAAAACTTCCAATATTATTATTACTAATATTGCCACTGCTACAGCTACTATTACTATTATTGCTGAAACTGCTGAATTCAATATCAATTGATTTGAATACTATCAAAAGAGTGGAAATATCTTTTCCTTCAAGTTTAAATGAACTTTCTGAAAAACATTGAAAATTGTTATAATTTTCAAAATCTTCAATAATATCCATCATTTTAAAGTATATATTAAAAATCCCATAATTGAAAATCTCTGTATTTATAATGAATTCATCGCTTTCAACAATAACTGGTTCAGAATCATTTGTCCTAACTTCATCTATGGTCTTATTTTTATCAACCTGCTTAATAAAAGAGTTCAAATTCCTATCTACAAAAATTACCTGGTCTTCATCATCTATGTCATCTTTCAGTAAATGGCTTTCAACAATTAATGCAGTATTGTCTTTATCATCAATATATTCTTTATCAATATCAATCCCAATCATTCCATTTTTACGTTTTCTACCTTTAAATCCGCCTTCATTAATTTCACAATTATTGAAAAAATCTTCGTCCAAACTACTATCATTACATTCAAGCTTCTCAGTTAAAATATTGTCAACTTTATTATAAAATGTAACATTTTGACAAACTATTGGCTTTTCAAAGTTATACTCCCAGTCAGGCGGAATCACCTCATCATCTGGTACAACAAATTCATCAGAGTCTATTGAAAGTTTATCAGAATCATCTTTCAATTTACTTTTTTTCCTCCTTGGTCTTGTTTTCTTTGACTTAACTCTACGCTTTTTCAATTTATCTGGTGCATCTTGATTTTGTTCATCGCCAATCCTTTTCATATAGCTAACTGGATTCAAAAAATTGGAATTTTCCTGGTAATAAACTTTATCTAATTCATCTGATTCTTCCCTCAAATCAACAAATAATATTTCCTCTTCCTTATTATACCCACCTAATAATAATTCAAGATCCTCCTCAGTAGGCCCATTTTCAAGACTACTTATCATAATTTCTTATCAAACTCAAGTTAAAAAGCATTATCACACCAAAAACATATATTCTACTCGAAATCCCACTCTTATATAATAATATCAATTTACATTTCAAGTATCTGAAAATGAACCCTTTTGGCGCCTTTTAATATCTATATATAGGTAACCACTTTTCTCAAGTAATAAATTTGAGGCTAAATTGAGATTAAATAACTACTCATAAAGTAAAAATAAATTAAATTTATTTTTATTAATCACTCAAAACAAAATTTTAAACCATCTAACACAAAGAATTCAACAATTTACCTAATAAATACTTTAAAGCAATAATATCACTCATACCTACTGCAAATAAGATTGGAAATACTTTAATAAAATGGCAAAATTATACTTTTACTATTCAGCAATGAATGCTGGAAAATCAACGGTTCTTCTTCAATCCTCATTCAACTACCAAGAAAGAGGAATGAAAACCATTCTCTTTACAATTAGCAAAGATTGCCGATTTGAAGAAGGCTCAATTTGCTCTAGAATTGGTCTCTCAGAAAAAGCACACACATTCACTCCTGATTTAAAACTACTTGATATTATTAATCAAGAAAATAATAAGGAAAAAATTGATTGTGTTCTAGTTGATGAAAGCCAATTCCTAACGAAATTCCAAGTTAGAGAATTATGCATTGTTGTTGATAAGCTAAATATTCCAGTACTATGCTATGGTTTGAGAACAGACTTTAAGGGAAATTTATTTGAAGGAAGTAAATACTTATTAGCATGGGCTGATAAACTTACTGAAATCAAAACTATTTGTCGCTGTGGCAAAAAAGCTACCATGACTATCAGATTAAATAGCAATGGAGAACCTGTTTTTTCTGGCGAACAAATTCTTATTGGTGACAATTCTATTTATACTTCTGTATGCAGAAAACATCATATAATTAATTGTGAAGAATACAATTTCTAAGGCGGGCAAAATTTGGCGCAGCTATGGCGCCTCTTGAAAGTGCCTAAAAAGGAGTCAAAGTTAGACAGACCAAGAAAAGGTAACAAGGCAAGAGAAAACATACATTAATATATATACATATATATATACTTAATAGAGATAGTATTACTCTTCTATTCTCTTGTATAGATTGGTATTATTAGTCTTTTATGGAAAAGGAGAAGAGATGAATAAAGGTTACAAAGGAGGATGCTTTTCTCTAAAAGTACCACCAGTGTTTTGCAATAATGGGAATTT
The DNA here is from genome assembly GCF_000165345.1 of Cryptosporidium parvum Iowa II. NCBI lineage: Eukaryota > Apicomplexa > Conoidasida > Eucoccidiorida > Cryptosporidiidae > Cryptosporidium > Cryptosporidium parvum. The sequence goes on along the minus strand of NC_006984.1, from coordinate 1,018,601 downwards.
ATTATTAATCCCAAAAGGAAGAGATAACGAAATTTATGTATATGATACTTTGGGAAATGGAGAGTCTAAATCTCAATTTTCTGCTTCAAAAGAAATTATCACAGGTCTTGGTGTGATAAAGTCTGATCAAAATGAGGAATTTATTGTTACTACAACTGTTAGTGGTTTAATACGAATTTTTCATTTAAATGATATCTTAAATCATAAAGAAAAGAAGTCTGTAATAGAGATTGAAATTGGTCGATGTATTATTGATTTGAAAGTTGCAAAAAACAATATATATTTTATCATAAGTGAAGCAAAAGATCAAGATACTTTGATTGATACTAATGTTTCCTTATATAAAATTCCCATTTCTGATATAATTTCAAAATTTAATACTTCTGTTAATCAAAAATCTAATCATTCCAAATTTATTCAAAAATCTCTCAAAAAGATTATTAACTTCTCATATGGAGCTTTAAATTTCCAAGTATCTTCGGATGAGTCTTTATTCTGTTTTATATGGAAAAATATCTTAATTATTTGGAATACTCAATACCCTGATAAAATTATTCGTTTTAGACATTCCGAATATATTCTATCGCTTACACTTTCTGAAGATCAACAATTTGTTGCTACTGGTGATGCTTATGGTAGGTTAACTTATTGGTTTATTCCTCCTTCTTCATCAAAAGAAGGTATACAAATGTGGAAAAATGCTCCTTCCATTTCTGAAAATTCTGATATTGAAAAAATGATCTATAAATATAATGTTAAAACATCAATATCTCACTGGCATTCACATGAATTAAATTCTTTAAATATTATACCTGGTACAGATACTATATTATCAGGTGGAGAAGAAGCTGTTCTAGTATTATGGAGGCAAACTTTCTCTTCAGATTCTTATCTGATTCATACCAGAAATCATTACAAAAATCCAAATAATAATGGTACTAGACAATTTATTCCTAGATTGGGAGCTCCTATATATAATATTACATCATTTAGAAAAGAAAAAGTTTGTATGGATACTCAAAATCATGATTATACTCAAGTATCTGGTTCTAATACTTTACCTTCATTAATAGCAGCTATTGTATGCTCTGATAACAGTATTAAAATTATTGATCTAGTACATAATAAAATCTTAAATACTATATATGGTATTTCTACTCCATTCAATGCAATTAAAGGTAGTATTATGGATTATCCTAAAATCAAAATTCTAGGATCTCAATTCTTGAATCCTACAAAGCTTTTAGTATCCATTATTTCTCATCCATTCAAGTTGCATATTCATGATCTTATTAAAGATGTATGGCATTCTAGTATTCTTTGTAAGCCTGAAGAAAGTTATGTTTCAAAAGTTGGAGATGGAATTTCTTCATCAAAGCTTGTACAAGATGATATTACTAGAGTTGTATTAATTGATGCATATTATTCAAAGAATTCAAAATCTGCTATTACTATTGAAAGTCAAAAATTTGATCATTTTAATGATGAAAAGAGAGCATATAATCTTAAATTTTGGAAAATTCTTCTTTCTAAAGATAAAACACAATTTGAATTAGTATCTAACTATCCTATTGCTCATATTGACCAAGTTGTTTCAATAGAAGAAGCAGAATCTGATCATATATTATATGAAAATGATAATCATGATATTAATAAAGATAATAATACATGTTTTATAACAATTACTTGTAAACGTGAAATTAAATGTTGGATTTATAAAAATCAAATTAAAGAATGGGTCAATTCATCAATTATTCATCCAGAATCTGAAATTGAAATTTATTCTACTTGTTTTAGTCATGCATTTAATAAGCTTTTCTTGGCTTCATCTAAAGGTATTATAGTATATAATTGGAATAAACAATATTCAATTCTACTTGAAAGTGATATTGGTTATTTATCTGTTAAAGGAGCTCAAATTACTCAAATGCTTATTGTTATGCATAATCATGAATATTATCTATTAGGAATTTCTCCTTCTTCTGGAAAGCTTTTTATATGGAATATTACTTCCATGGAGTTAATTCATCAAGAGAATATTCAACTTAATTCTGATTCCAAGCTTATTAATATACAAGATTATGGTCATTTTACCCAATTCTTAAAAGAAGAAATCCCATTTCAATTTGCTATTGTTAAAAATACAAAACAAAAAGCACTTATTTCTCTTTATCAATTTGTAAAAAGTACTAAATCCAAATCTAAACTTGAACAAATTAAATGTTTGGAAGATATTGAGATTGATTTATTTGAAGAAACATCTGTTAAGGATGCTATTATTCAATTTAAAGTTGAAAACACAAAAATCTCTATATATTTAGTGCTTTTGTTATCCAGTTATGACATTTATATTCAAGAAATACGAGCTTTGGATACATCTGGTGAAATTATTTCACAAGTTCTACAAGATATTAATAAACAATCATTAGAAAATACTGAAATGGTTATTGATGATTCTTTATCTACTAATAAAGAATTTACTGATGAATATGAAACTACTGATATTAATGATATTCAAAAATCTATTGAAAAGATGTTCCTTAAGACTGATAAAGATAGTCAAATAAATAATGATAATCAAAAAAGTAATCCAGTTTCTACTTTATCACAGATTTCAAAGACTGTTCAAAGTATTATTTCCTATTCAAATGATCCAAATAAACAAGTTTTGGGAGCTAACCAAATTACAAGTTCATTTTCATCATTATACTGTTTAAAACAAGTTAGTAATGAAGTTGCTATTTCTTTTGGTAAAAAGAACTTAAGTAACTTATCTCAGAATTTAAATACTTGTATGTGTCCATCTTCAACAAATTTGTTCTGGACTTTGGTTAATAACAATTCTTCCAATAATAAATATTTGTCACGTTTAAGTGATCATGATAATGACTACAAGAGTAGTCAGAACAATAACAAAAATTCTCATGTACAAATATTTAATGAGTCCCAATCATCATCATCATCAATGAATAGTTCTCATAATCTTTCAAATGATATTCTAATATCAGAATCCTTGAAACCTATACAAACTCAGAAACTACAATCTATTTTAAAGAATGCAACTTTTAATGAAACAAGGTAATATAAGTAAGTTGTGTTTATATATGTATATATTAAAAGGTATTTATAAATGAGTTTAAAGAAAATTCCAATGTTTACTTATATAATCATAATTTATGAGATGCTAATAAAGGAGATATTTGTTTGCAAATATTCCATTATTCACTAAGAAGAGAAGAGGAAAAAAAGCAGCTACTAATATATTCCAAATTCTTTTCTTTATTCATCTTATTTTGTTCCTTTTCCTTTGCTAACTTATATCTACCTAATTAGATATTCTTTTAGACAAAATAATTAATATTAGATCCCAAATAATTCTTCATTTTTGTTGATTAGTTTCATATGTACTAACAATCTACCAAGACCTCCTCCTAATGTTTGCATATAAGGAAAGTCAATAGAAAAGATATGCTTCCAATTTTCAATAAGATTAGGAATTACAATATTGGCATCTGATACCATAAGAGGTAAAAGAAAGACAAGATGTCCATGAATAACCAAAGTCTTAGATGCAAATGATAATAGGTCAAAGATCATTTCATCAATTGGCTGATGAGACCCAAAAGTATTCTTTCCTGTAGATGGATGAGTATTTGATATAGAAGATGATGATGATGATGGTGAAGATTTCCTATAATTGTAATCCTGAATAAATGTATGGATATAGTTATTACCTGAATAAACACTAGTAGGTTGATTTGAATTAGAATTAGTGGTTCTAGAAGTTGCTCTAATTCCATAAGGAGGATCGCAAACAATGGCATCTATCCATGAGGATCTAATTGAACTCTGAGAAATATCCATTCTAATAATACCAGGTCTTTCAAGCTTATAATAGTCAAAATTAGAATAAATAGATTTTGAATGGTCTTCTTTAATAGATTGATCTTTAATCATATGTGGATTAACATAAGAACAAAACCATCCATTAATTACTCTAAGATCAAGATCAGATCCAAAACATGTAGCTCCAAAATGAGAAGCTGAAATAAGGATACCACCAGTTCCACAAAATGGATCAAAAACTATATCATTTTTTTTAACTTGAGCAATATTACACATTATAAAGGCTAATTCATTATCCATAGTTGTTGGACCTAATATTGGTCTCTTATTTAAAGTATACTTCAACCACCATAGAGATTTATCTCCAAGATCAGTAGAGCTTTGATTCTCTATTATTCTTCCAAGATAAACCCTTTTAAGCATAGTAGATTGAAGCTTAGAAATTTGCTCCTTAGAAATTCCTTCTATTGGAAGTTTTTCTTGATTATGAATAGATCTCCAATCTTCAAAAATTCCCAGACTTAAAGAAGGATCTTTTAAATTAACAGTCTCAGTACCTTTAAATAGAAAACTATAATGATTCATTCTTGAAACTTGTTCAGGTCTAGATAACTTTTTTCCAATACTTTTAACTTTCCAAGAAAAATCAACATCATCATGTATATACTTTCTAAGAAATTCTTTTTTAACATATTCATCTTCTTTAAGAACTTTCTCAACTTGTTCATGATCTGTTCCACTTGCCCAAACTTGCATAAAACCTCTTACTAGAACACTTCTTTGCAAGATACGTAAAGCAATATCTTCATTTGGTAAACATACCCATGCAAAAGAACTACTATGATCATTTGCTAAAGGTCTATCATATTTACGATGATGCCATGAAACGTATTCTGGTAAATTAGTGACCCAAAGCTTATTTTTTTCAACTCCAAAACATTCAGCTAAAGATTCCAATTCCTGAAGTCTAAATTCATGATAATCAGGGTGTAAAACAAACCAAACCAAATATAACGGCATACAGACTTTTATTTTTTTCAAATTTTATTTTTCCTAAATTTTTGGTCAATTTTGATCTGTTTTCCACAAAAAAAAAATTATTAGTTGTCACCGGTATAGCATTTTTCAGTTTGGGCGGGCTTCTGGGAAATTATTTATAATTAAAATGTCAAAAATAAACTAAAAAGGAAGAAAAGAAAAAAAAGATTTTCAAATTTTGAGAGAGAAACTTTTAGAAGATTAGAAGTTGGAGGACTTGGTAGCTGGAGTTTAACTTGGAAATATATATTTTAATTTTATTTCAAAAAAGTCAATATTATTAATCTTTCACATTACCTATATAAAAGATAATACAATACAATATAATTGGCTTATTAGAGGTTACTTTAAGCTTGAATAATAAACCAAGTGGAATATAGGATAAATTTATTTTATGTTTTTCTAAATAATAAAAATATCTTTTTGAGATTTATTAACAGAGTGAAATTCTATAAAATTCATAAGAATTACAAAAAAAAAAATGAGTGAATCTAATAAAGAAAATAAAGCTAAAAAGGCCAGAAGTGCAGGTCAAAGAATCAGAGATATTAAAAGATTATTGGAAAATAAGAAATTTCAAATTTCTGAAGAAAAGAAGATTGAATTAGAAGAGGAAGCAAAAGTTTTAAAAGATACAATCTCCAAGAATAATAGCTCATATAAGAAGAAGCTTAATAAATATCTTCAATATAAGAAGAATAAGCAAAAGACTATGAGATTTGTTGAACTTGTTAAAGTTAAAAGGAAAATTAATCAACTCCAAAAGGACTTGGTAGAAATATTAAGAAATAATGAAATTGAAGAAGAAATACAACAAGATGAAAATAATAGTGATATTGATAATGCAGAGGGAAATCCTAAAGAATGTTTGGATTTAAGTTTTTCAGAAAATGATACAGTTAGAGATAAAATTTTGAAAATTAAATCAAAAATATTAGTTTATAAAAGATATGAAGATTACATAAGATTACTTCCATTTTTTAAAGAAAGGAAATATATTCCTTTATTTTCAAATACAGAATTAGATTCTGAGATGATTAAAAGAAGAGAAGAATATATTAATGATGTTCAAGAACTTAAGGAAGAGCTTAGAAGAAAGAAGATTAAGACTTCAGAAATTAATAATTTGTCATTGAAAGATTCATTTCTTGCTCAGGATGATAGTGATGATTTAGAATGCGATCAGAATCTGAATAAGGAACATGATACTTTAAAAAGACCAATAAAAAAGATTGAATATATGATTGGAGGCAATCAAACAAGAAACAGTAGTAATACAAAGAAAAGCTCTAATAAGATAAATGTTAAGAAAGACAAAGATAAATACAAAGATAAATACAAAGACAAATCAAACTCTAACAACTACCCAATATCTGAATCAGAAACAAAGACAAAGATTAAGCCATCAAATAGTCATGTTATCTTTTCAGATTCTGATTAAAAAGTTTGGTTGGGTTTTGAAATAAAGATACCTAATTTTATATATGTTTAATGCGATTACTTGTTTGTACGAATATATAACCTTAGACTTTGAAATATTTACAATTAAGATAAAATTTTCCAATTTAGTTATAATTATCTTATTTGATATTAAAAAAGAGTTGAATTGCTGTGTAATAAATTCACTAGCAGTTTAAATTGGATTAAATTATTTCATTGTTTTTCTTTCCTCTTTTTTTTTAAATCTTCTCCAAAGTTTCAACTCCCAATAAATCAAGTCCTTTTAAAAGAATTTGTTTTGTTAAGAAACAAAGTAAAAGCCTACTTTGTTCAAGTTGCTGTTCTTCTAATCCAATAATTCTGCATTCAGTATAAAATTGTGCAAAACACTCGGATAATTCATAACAATAATCAGCAAGTCTATTGGGGAAGAAATCATTCAAAATTCCATCAAAAACTTCAGGGAATCTGAGTAACTGAATAGACAATTTTCGTTCAACATTATTAGAAATCTTAAGCTTAAAGTTTGAAACTTTCTGTTTAATTACCATACTATTATCAGATTGAATGAATTCAACTTTTCTAAAGATTGCACAAATTCTTGCATATGCATATAGTAAATAAACTGCAGTATTACCTTTTGGATCCAACATTCGATCAAATGAAAATCTGTAATTAGTAAGTCTATTTTGCTTCAAATCAAAGTACTTAATAGCTGCATGACCAATAGTATTTGCCATTAAATCCAAGTCAGAATCATCAATATTTGGATGATCAACTTCAACATCTGTATTTGATTTATTTGTTTGATCAGATCTTCTTTGATTTCTTCTGTCAACTAATTCTTTCTTTGCTCTAGCAACACCTTCGTCAATAAGTTCAGTTAATTTGACAACATCACCACTTCTTGTTTTAAACTTTTTTCCATCTTCTCCTTGAATAACTCCAAATCCAATGAAAAATAGTCTTGTATTAGAAGGATCATGCCATCCCATAGTTTCAGCAACGTCGAAAAGTTTCATAAAATGTTCTTCTTGGCCCATATCAGTAGTGTAGATAACCCAATCAGCATCTAAAGTGATTAATCTATGGTGAATTGCAGCTAAATCTGTTGAATCATATCCATATCCTCCATCACTTTTAACAGCCATTAAAGGTATTTCATTAATTTTAGTATAAACACACTGAGCTCCATTATCAAGCTTAAGAATACCCTTTTCATCCAACATTTTAACAACCCCAGGGATCATATCATTATAATAACTTTCACCAAATTCCTCAAGACGAATTCCAAGTCGATCGTAAATTTTCTGAAATTCAACTCGGCTAACCTCACAAATCTTTTTCCAAGCAGTCAAAGCATCTTGATCACCCCCTTGTAACATAACAACATTCTGTTGGCTCCTTAACTTAAATTGTGGATCAGTATCAAACCTTTTCTTTGAGTTCTTATAGAATTCTTGTAAATCTGATATTTCTGGTAAATTCTCAACAAAAGTGGGATATTCTTCCTTTAAATATTCAATAAGCATGCCAAATTGAGTACCCCAATCTCCAACGTGATTAACTCTTAATACTTCAAATCCTAAATATTCAAGAATTCTACATGTTGTATCACCAATAATTGTAGATCTTAAGTGTCCAACATGCATTTCTTTGGCAATGTTTGGTGATGAGAAATCTACAATTACTTTTGGAGTTTTTCTTCCACTTTTGCAGTGGAATTTCATTGTTGGAGTTACTTTTACCTCATCCATTTCTTGTAATTTAGATAAATTATTTTGAATAAATTCATCTGATAACTTTATTGTAATAAATCCTTGTGGTGCAACTTCTATGGATTTAAAATTTATTGACAAATCACCATTTTTCTCAATATAATCTTTAATCTTCATTCCAATGTCTCGTGGGCTTTTTATTCCTTCTAATTTACCTTTAAATTGCGAGAAAATGGTCATACAACTATTACACTGATAATCTCCAAAGTTTGGATTTGATATTGCAATTATTGCTTCTTTATCAAACTCTGGAAACAAGTTCTTAATAGCTTCATTGAATGCATGTTTGACAATATTTTGTGGATTTTCCATTATTTACTTATTACCCAGTCTATTAGTAATTCTCTTAAAAATCAATGCACTTTTCCAAATGATCCTCTAAGCTCTTACTTTTATTTATTTCAAGTCAAATTCAAATTCAACTTTTTTATTTATATTGTACTTTTAAATTATTTTACTTAATATTAAATTCTTTCTCTTCTTTTTTTTATAAAAAGGAAAGCATTAGTTATATTTATTAAAATGATTCAGAATATTAGGTACCCGGTATTATTTATAATGAACCCGCCATCTCTAATTTGAATAATAAAATAATTTCTAACCATAGCCATTATGAAGAAGCTTAAAACTGCATTAATACTTTTTCTCAAAAACATTATTTTCAATAAAACATGAAATTTCCATATGAATTGCTGCTCTACATGCATTTACATAATTAATATCTTACTTGAAGCATTAGTATATAAAGCCATAATGAAAATCTCTATAATTATAAATTAATATTTCATTAACAATAGTAAAATTATCACATTTTTAAGATTGACCAATATAAAATTTAAGCACGAATGAATATTTCTTGATTGGCTGCATTAGATTAGTCTTATTTTTACATTTAGTTACCCATTAAAATTAATTTAGAAATAATTAATAGATGACCAAAACACAAAATTTGATGATAATTGTGAGTGATTATTTCTACTCATCTAAGGGGCATTTCCACCATGGATCGGATAAAATTTCGCTCATTGTGATCCTTTTATTTGGATCAGGCTCCAACATTTTTTTTAATAATGATTTTAATTGTTTGTTCCAACCTCTGCATTCACGAAATACATCAAAATTAATATCAGAAAATACCAAATTCTGATACCTATGATCTTGTCTGGTATCGGAATATTTCCAAATTCCACCATCTGACCAGATCCAAAACATTATAATACCAAGCATATATATATCAGCAATCCTTGTATTAAAATAAAACATAGATCTATCTTGGCATTTAATTGGACTTTTATTATGAATTCTGGAGAATTCATTAAAATATGAATAATTGCTTCTTCTATTATATGTATCAATATCCATTAATTCTTCAAGTGGAAATTGAATTTTATTTTCCTCTAATCTCCAAAAGATCTTCCAACATTCTGGTGGCATATAAGCTCCTTTTCCAACAGTCGGTTCACAACTTTCAAACTCACAATAAGCTTCAGGAGGCGGATTGATAAAGTTAAAGCTAGTATTATTAGAATTAAAATTTTCAGATAAATGATTTTTTGGACTTTTTCTTGAATAATGAGTATGTCTAGGATTTTTGGTAATAATTGGAGTAGATTTTGCAAAATCACAAATATTGATACCATTTGGGCCAATTAAAATATTTTCAGGAGTGAAATCAAGGTGGCATAATCCTTTTGAATGAAGATTATTTAATGCTAATGCCAATTTATATTGTAATTCCTTTTTCTCTTTATCTGTTAGATTTCTATTTTTTTTTTCACATTTATCCAAATAATCCAATAAGTCTTCACCATAATGTTCTGAAACTAATATTATATGTGTAGTATCTTTAGATAGTAAATAATCGCAAGCATTTCTATTTGCGATATTTCTGTATTGAATTTTACTTTCTTTATTACTATTAATATCATTACAATTATCTTCACAATGTTCCAGAATAGCATATAGTCTTGGAGCAATTCCAACACTATGATTTTGCAGAAAAGCTAGAGCTGCAGCCTCCATCACAAAGTCTTCCCCATCAGTAACATAATCACCATCCCAAATCTCATGCATTTCCCATTGTTTAGACCAAATATTTCTTGGTATCTTTTTTATAAATAAAGTAGCATAAACTTCATTATTTTTTTCCAAATAAATTCTAGATTTGAACATTTCCTGAACCCTACAACTTGTTGGGGAAGCACCCAAAGTTGGTATTTTCTCGTGAGCCCAATCAGAAAATGGGACCCCATTAAATTTATACAGTTTTGTTGAACTCTTTAATTTACTTATGAGTTGTTTTGCCTCTTTCCAGGTATAACAAACTTTGTCGTTTTTTCCTGATGATAAAGAAGATGGAGAATAAGATACTGTGGATGAATGTTTTGGTAAATTACTCAATCCTCTACCTAATAAAGTATATTTGTTACTTGATATCCTTTTATTATTTTCTTCCAAGCAACTGCCTACTTCTGCAATTAAGTCTTGTGAGATATATTGATTTAATAAAGGAATATCTAATTTTGCAACAGACTTATCATTGGATTCTACTAAGCCACTTTGATTTATTCTTTCCATTATGTAATTTAGATGATTATCATCTGCAGAAAAATCCACTGCATGATTCTTTTTATTTGAAAAATATTCTTCTTTTAAAGTTGAAGAATCAAATTCCTTACTATTTGGAGTTTCATTATATTTTGCAGATCCATTATTATTTGAAGGACTTGAAAAACGTAAATTTGTAAATGTTGGAGACGTTGTTGTTGAACTTCCATCTAATGTTGTTGGAGTAACAGGAGCTTGACCATTAATAACCTTGGAATATTCACTTGAATTAAAATTCAATATTTGTTCTGCAAAAGAAATTCCAATATTTTCATTCAAACTTGAAGGAGATGAAAATGATGAGGAAGAAGAAGATGATGGAGAAGAAGTTGAGTAGGGGAAAGAAACAACGGGAGATAAACTGGGTGATATCTTTGTACTTTTTGGCGAAACTGGGCTCTTTTCCCCCTTTGATTTAATCCCAATATTAACTTCTTTCTGTTCTCTTAATCCAATTCCTAACTTTGCTGATTTATCGTTAAATTTCTCCGTACTCTTCTTCATTATTATTTCTTTCAAATGGTTTTTTGAACTCGTATTATCCATAACTTTATTCAATTGATTTGAAGGTCTGTTTAAAATTGAAATATTTAGTGAGTTCTTCATTAATCCAACAAATTTTGACCAAATCCCACTTTCATATCCAAATTCTCCATTTGTCTTTAAATGTCTTCCACTCTGATCATGCCTCGACTTAATATCAATAACTTGTCTATTTGTAAAAGGTTTTCGTGTCTCTTCTTTCGAAAAGTTTTTCATTCTTTTAATCCTTTCTAGTAATTGATAAAACTTTCTTACTTTTATTTCCTATTATTACATTATTCTTTCTTCTCTGTTCTAATATTTTATTAATCCTAATTTCCATTCCAATTTAATATTAACTTTTTTTGTTAACAAGCTTGGAAGAAAATAAATAACAATAGTAATAATTAAAATAATAATCTCCAAAATTAATTAGAGATTATCTCCTTCCAATCACTTTCTTTCTTTTAATTATATTCCTCAACCAAATTTTTTCTTCAAATATTATTATTACTTCTATTATTGTTTTTAATCTTTTTTATTTATTATTTATATTACTCTCCTTTCTTTTAGCCTTAATATTTCAGTCTCTCCACCAATTTTTTTTGGCATTTTACAATTTTTTAATACTTTTTTCTAGCATTACCTAATGTATTAATAATTTATTATATTTCACCTGTAAATATATATAACCTTATACATGACTTCTTTTATTTCCCACCTTTGTTTATAAATTAAAAAAAATCTCGAATTTGAGTGGAACCTATTTTGATTCTATTTTCTATTGCACCGTCAAAATGTACTTACATGCATTTGGCGCCCAAAACATGCACTTATGTGGAAGCCCCACTTGCCGGTACTTAATAACGCTAATACACGTATGCAAATAATTTAATAAATGCACTTCTAAAAAATACTAATAATGATTAATTAAAAGATTCATCAATATGAGTTTGTAAATTAGATGATTTTTTTCCCCCAATCATCACCTCATCCAAATATTAATAATTGTTGCTTCTACATATTTGATTTTTTTTTTCTCATTTTTCTACTAAATCTTATCATTAAAATAAATAAATATATCAAACCCCCTAAAACATAATTCCCTATTTCACTTCTTATTAAAGCTTCTCAAGAAATCTTGTTAATTCTTTCTATAATATTTATTAAACACATTTTCAACTTTTATAATAAATTTTATTTCTACTAAAAGTTTTTAATTCATATAATTTATTAAGTAATTTTCATGTGGATTATTCGTACATGTTAAACTTTGTGGGACAAATTTTCAATTATTCCCATTTTTACTTTTCTTTTCCCTCCGTTTATTAACTCGTATTTTTTCGTAATCGAAAATTAATCAACTGCATATACTCAAATTGTTATTGAGGGAAAATTGTTAAAAATTCATGAAATGCAAAAAAAATGTATTCAAATAATGACTTTTATGCGCTTCTTAAAATTACGATATTTCCATTCTTGATATATTCTTCCATTTTATCACTTTATTGACTTTTGTATCAATTTAAAGAGAAGAAAAAAAATATAATAAATATTCTTAAAGTTTAAATGTTCAACATGCAATTCGAAGGTACTCTTAACTATCCAAAGCCTAATCATTCTGTTAAAGAAATGGTAAAGTTATTTGACATTAAATCAAATGACTTTAATAATACAATCTCAACAATAAATAGTGACTCTAATCACTTTGAACAAGAATTGAAAACAACAAAAAAAAAATCAAACTATCAAAACAATACAAAAAAGATTAAAAAAGTCCTAGATCCTCTTCAAAGTAGTTTATATGTCATTGACCAAGAACATTTTGAAATCTTCGATCCAGTATATCCTTCAATGACTGAAATCTTTCAACAAAGAATTAAGAAAAAAAAATATCCAAAAACAAGTTCCAAAACAAACAACATTAATAATAAGACACTCTCTAATTTCAGTCAAAACAAATATAACAATAACCACATTATTAACAATTATTTTAATTACCTTTGGCAAGTTGGAGATGAATTTTCAGAAATTCATTGTTTTCCTTTGTTTTAATCGCTCAATGTTAAAATAGGAAAAAAAAGAAAATGCATTTGGATTTTTGTTAATGCCAATGTTTATCATTCAATCACTCTAAATTATAGCCTTATTTAGAACAAATACCTTCAAGATGGAATTATAAAGTATATAATTATTTTAAAAAAACACCTGAAATACTTTAGATTTCTTTTTTACTCAATAGAAATATTTGTTTAATATAAAGTCAACTTATTTTTATTAGATCATTCTAATTATTTAAGTATAAATCTCGGGTTTGAATTCTCTTGCATTTTTACACTCCAAAAGTAAATTCGTTCTGAAAAAAACATTCCAGTATATTTAAAAATCTTGTATTTTTATAAATCTCCGGTAAAAACGAAAGGAATTCCAGAATGAAGACCAAACCAATTCGCTAAATTCAAGAATAAGTCTAATGGTTCTTTTGACCTACTAATTGAGTGGCCTGAGTCAGGATAGTAAAGCATTTTAACCTCGCTCTTACCAAGCTGCTTCAAAGCTTTATAAAATTCAATAGATTGTGATGCTGGTACCCTTTTATCTTTACCTCCAACAGCTATTAATAATGGAGTAACAACCTTATCTACCATAGATATTGGCGAATTCGTATGAAGCTTAACTAAAGTATCTGTATCTCTAAGAATTGTAATTCTTTTCTTATCTGGTACTGAAGTCTCAGGAATAAACTCAGAAAATACGTAATCTGGAATATCAGTAGTTCCAATAAAAGATATCGCATTAGTAAATCCATTACTAGATACAGCACATGTAAGAAAATTGGGATGATGTGTGACTAATGAGAAAATTAAAGCTCCTCCATATGATCCACCATAAGCAAAACATTTGTTTGGATCCAAATTCAGTTCTTTAACGCTTCTAATATTATCTGATAGAGACATAATCTCATTAACATCTGTTTCAAAACAATGTCCAATAAGTGATTTGGTATAATTGTCTCCAAAACCAATAGATCCAGTATAATTTGGAGCAAGTACTGTATATCCGATACTTACTAGGAAAACAAGGAAAAAGTTGTAGTTTGTGGTTGTTACTGAGTGTGGACCTCCATGAAGAAATAGAAAAAGCGGACTTTTTTTGAGGTCAGGAGAACATTTAGATAGGTCCTTACTTCTAATAACTAAATGTTTGTCCTTAAAAGTGAAGAATTCAATATTGTCCAAGACTTTTGCAAGATTGAATGTGTTATTAAACAATGGAGATTGTGGAATTTTTTTTACAAGAGATGAAGCAAAAGCATTAGAATTCTTTCCAAAAGAGCTCACAGATTTGACGATTTGAGCGTGAATAATATTACGTACTGGATTTAGGCACATTTGTACAATCATGACCAAAGATGGCATAGTAGGTGAAGATAGATTAAGAGTTGCATAAACTGAAGAATCATTAGGTCCAAAGCTTACAGAAAAAACTTCTAGATCACCCTCATACAATGACTCATCACTTACGACAAGTTTAATTCTGCAAACTTGTCCTGTAATAATATTAATTGCAACAGGTACTAATTTACTTCCAACATAAGTAGAAGTGAATACCCAGTTTGAACCATTTAAAGGAATAAGAGCGTAGTTAGATGTACCAAATAGTCCAGAGAAACCTTCAAATTTGAGAGGGTCATTTGCTGGAGCAGGATCTGCTTGAGTAGACACACAAATTCTTCTTTCTCCTTCTGGAGACCAAGAGAGTCCATTCAATACAAGATCTTGAGCACAAAGTTGTAAGGAGGACCAGTGAGGTTCATTCAGCTGATTAGAAGGCATAGAAAAGTATAATAAAGTGCATTTAGAAACTAGTGGAGAACATGATGTAACAATAATTTGTATTCCTCTAACAAATTCATCAGGAGGAGTAAGAATAATTTCTGAAATAGTTTTAAGATTATATGAACCAATAGGTTCTGAAGGAGCCAAATTACATAGAATAGCCTTAGATGGACGGCCAAAACAAAAAGAGTAACCAAGTTTCAAAGGCTCATTTTCAAAAGCATTAACAACCATAGCCATTTCGTTTGGAAGTAGTCTTAATGAAAAGACAGAATGTGTCTCACGAAAACTGAAATTAAGCTCAAATGGTTCAGAATTAATCGAATTTGGCATGTCAAAGCTCCAAGCATATACACGCGGATTCTTAAATTCTGAAAGATTTTCTCCCCAGTCAGGTACATAGAGATTCTGATTTCCATAATCAGTGACGCTCCATTGTCTTTCAGAAAATGGATTTTTCATTTTATCTGTCCACTTTGGACGCTTAACTTTTGGTTCTGCTATGTAATAGGCATTTTTCCATGTGAGTCCAACATCAAAGGTACCATCAGAATTAACCTTTAGAATCTTATCATGGAGCAAATTTGTACAAGTATCAAAGTTAGAAGATGCACTAAAAGGTGTTAAAGATGATGCATTTAACGAGTAGACTACTAATCTTGCACCAGTGGTTTGTCTTGTCTGGTAGTCAATATCCTCGTATAATGAGAAAAAGTAATTTGATTTATAGAATTCTAGCAAAGGATATCCCGTTGTACTAGGATCAGACCTATCGTCTAATGGGCCATCAATATCGTGAATTAGTCCTGAAGTATTATGAGACAAGGTGAAGTTAAAAGGAACTCTACGTTCACCAATTGATCGATACCCCTTGCAGAATGAGATTATCTGGCTTCCAACTTTAGTTATTGTAGCTTCTTTACAAAACCAAGCTCCATGAAAAGCCGTAATCAAAGAAAGTCTAGTATCCTTTACTTCAGATGCGCTCATATTCAGAACTATTTGCTACTAGTTCTACAAATATTTTTAAAGTAGATATATTTTAAGCAACTATTTTATAAGTTGTATTCTTTTATTTAAAAAATCTTTTGAAAAGAAAAAAAAAAGTTGTGTGTAGGCGCCAAAACATTAATATTATGAATTTCAATATGGGGAAATTAAAGTATTGGGAGAATTATGGTTGAGAAAGAATTAAAGATTTTTTTATCTTCCATACCCAGATCCCACATGATTTGTGCAGTTTAATTGAATTCTTATGTGAGAAACTCGTAGATATCAGTAAAGTGAGGAATCAGTGAGAGGGGAAGTAGGGGATAGGGAGAAAGAAAGGTGAAAAAACCATGGATTTAGAAATTAAAAAAGAAGTTAATTACTTAAATAGCTAATTTAAGGCAATAATCATGGAAATGATGAAGTTTATTGAGAAAAGTTAAATGATTGACTTTTTTTTTACAGTTGGGGAGAGCCATAACTGCTGCCATTGCTGCTAATACTAAAAGTTGTTCCGTCACCATTCAAACTATTAATTTCCTCCATGCCATTGAAACCCATTGCTCCAATAGCATTAGGAGAAGTGGGACTTGATGAGGAAAGATGACTGTTTTTTTTCATTGCTCTTCGGATAGTTTCCCTGTCGCGTTTTCTTTTCAAGGCAAGCTCCCTTTTGCGTTCAGGAGTTAATATTTCTACAGAATTTAGTTCCAAAGAGGACTTTCTTTTCCTAGATTTATTTTGGGCACCATCAACAGCTCCAGGATCCTGGCTTGGGATAGTCTTACTAGAATAAGACTGGAATGGATCGATAGAGCCTTCATTTAACATATATGAGTTGCTACCCCCATGGAAAAAGGGATTATTATTAGAGGATTTTTGACATTCAACAAGGCTGAAGTTAGGCAAGTGACTACTATCAGGGTTTTGGATCCCATCTCCAACTGATGACCTGGTAATTAAAGAAGGATCGTTTTGACCAGTGGAAGTGGCTGTTTCAAGCATACCGTGGTTTTTAGATAAAAATTCAGCATTAATAGGTGAGTTACTGTAAAAATGATTTCCATCAGCCTCAGCAATAGAAGAGGAGGAGGAAATCAAATCATTATTACAATTTGAAATCTTTACTTCATCTGGGTTTACAACATCACAGTTCGGAAGCTTATTTTGAACAGAATTTTTAGAGTTAGATTTGTCTTTTTTTGAGCTTCTTTGGATCTTATTTGCCTTTGATGACTCATCTTTGGAAGTGTTATGATTTGTCTTTACTACAATATTTTGTATTTCAGAGATTGAATTCATTAGAAACTCCATAACTGAACTAGGAGAGTTTTTAGTAACCATTCCTGGTAACTTGTCAATTAGTTTAAGACTTGGAGTAGTTTTTTGTGATACTCCAATAATCCCATCACCTTCACTAATCTCACTAAGACCCAAAATTTGATGAGTTGGTAGATCTTCCGAAATGATACCATTGTTTACAAAATTCTGAATATGTTCAATCATCTCCACAACGTTATTGTTTGGCAACAACTGAGGGTAGTCGTCAAAATTAAAAGCTTTTGCGGATGGGATGTCTGCAGCCCAACACAATAATGGCATCTTCCTCATTATAAACCTCTTATTAGTTTCTGTGAATGATATTGAACGAATCCAGTCGTCCATTAAGTTTAGCTTCGAAAGCTGCTCCTCAAAGTAACTCTCCAGTTCTACCCTCTTCCTATTATATAATTCCTGGATACTCTCCCAACGCTCTAAATTATTCAAGCATTCCTTATGGTACTTATTCACATTATTGATTAAAATCGACCTTAAACTCCAAAGTACCGAAGCTCCTGATGCATGCGTTGGCTCATTTAATACTTCGCGAGGTATATGAATTGAGGGCGGTATATTTTGGGCGCCTCCTACTTTAATGTTAAAGGCGGGCCTGCCCATACTTGAAAACATGGAGGAATTAGATGGAGCAGATTGTGTAGGTTGTTGAGATTTATTATTATTTGAATGACCAGAATCACCATCTTCAAAGTTGCTTTGGACATTTGAATTTCTTCTGTTCTTTTGAGTTCCGTTAATTGAGGACCTATTACTTCTCGACTTATTCTTAGATACTAGTTTAGTGGGGTCGGATGCACAGCTTCCTGATAGAGCACTGGATAGTGTGGTTGTTTTTTTGGAGTTTGAGTCATTGATATTTGCATTCACTCCTGATGAGGAAGGAGTAGGCTTTTGGAATGGAATATTATTAGCTTGAAGCCAAATAAAGCCTAGGTGTGTGTTTTCTGCGACGGAAAGCCTCCTGTTTGCATTGTTAATATAAGAAACCACTGCTAAGTTGCTGGGATTAACCATAGATTCATCAATTTCACCTAAATCGTTCACTAATGCCGTTTCATTATTTCCTAATAAATTATTGTTTTCCTTATAAGTGCTATTATCATTAATATTCGGAAATAATGAGTCTCCGCCAAAATCTTTGAGAAAGTCATACCAGCTGAGTTCGTTTTGAATTACACAGCTGGATATCGAACATTGAAATGTATATCCACAGAAACGTGACTTCAAGTAGTTTTTAATTTTTCGAATTTGTTGATTTCTGAGGCACCTCTCACAATTACAAGCACCATTACAAAAAGGGCAATAATACCTCAAAACCACTCCATTTGAATACTTTTGCTTAATTATTGAGGAAAAATTATGCATAATGCATTCTGAACAGTACATTCTCCAACAATTATTGGGAGAGTAGGCTCTACTAACTAAGATTTCTTCCTGAGGAGCAGAAACAGATTCATTCAGACTTGATTCAAAATCAGTGCATATATTACATACATGAGATTTATTCACATTAAGTAAGTAAGATGCTCCAGAACCACAAGAATTCCCTCCAATTGACGATCTATTGTTGGGCTTAACAGATTTTCCTGATTTACTTCCAAATTGGAATTGATTTTGGTTATAATTATTGCTATTTATATGAATTGGCTCAGAATGGTCACTATTTTCTATATTACTTTGAGACTTTGGGACTCTCCATGGAATAAGAGATCTTGAATAGTAAATATTGGATGCGCTAGTAGATGTTGAAGTTCCTGGTAGCTTTAAAGAGTTATTATTATTTAAAATAGAATTAGAGTTTGGATTTTGAGCTTGTGTAGTTTGGTTAAGACCTGAAGGATTAATTCCAAGATTTAAAGGTTTAAGTTTTGATGGGCACCTAGAATAGTTAAGCCTCTTGCAACTTCTTCTACAATAATGACAAAGAGGATGCCTTGAAAGTTCAATACAACCATCTTTAGGCTTAGAAGGTGTATCTAGATTCAAAGTATCCCCAAGCCTATCGTCATCTTGAGGATTATTTGAATCATCGCTAATCATTGTTAAACCAGAGTCTAATAAGTATTTAAGCCAATGAGTGTCTAAAGATCTTGCATAAGGAATGTACTCACTTGGGATTGAAACAGAATATTTACTTTCTGTAGAGTTTGGCCTAAATAAAAGAAGCTGTAAAAGCTGATCCTGACTCATCCATGCGGCTCTAACAGCCTCACCATCATCCCAAGTTGTCAAATACTGTCCAGTATTCTCATCAAAGTATAAAACCTCCTCCAGAGAATCCACAAATTGTCTCATACTATGATAATGCATCACTTTTAATAGGAATTGTCTACATTTCTTTTTTTGATGTCTTTGAAGTAACTTTCTGGAGTTGTCCTTATGGATGTTCTCACTAACACTATCTGTTAGCTTTAAAAGCATAGAGTCAACCTCCTTCTCAATAAAACATAATCTTTTGTAGAGAAATTTCCATTCCTCAAAATATGGATTATTTAAAGCCCCCTTTTTCTGATTTGTACTATCTGATTGTTTTACCAAATTGTCCCCATTTGTATTCACTCCTCCCAATACCGCTGGGTCTATTCCTATAAGCTCAAGTGTTGGAAGATCAAGAAACTCCAAATAACTTAAAACCTTCTGTTCTTCTACTAAATCTGAACTTTCCAAATTATCTGGTTGGCAATCCTCTGATTTATCCAAAACTTGGTCTTTTCCGCCTGATCTATTACTACCGCTATTACTATTTGCTTTAGTATCAGATGATAAATTCTTACATTTCTCTAAGGTATTCTTAAAAATCTTATTTCTATTCCCAACCAATTTAAAAAGTTCGCTAGTATCAAATAAATCTACCAATGCCCACCTATAAGCAAAATGTAACCCTATACATGTTTCACTTGGCTCCAAATTCCGTGGCCTTGCTGAAAGATCCAATATACTAATCCATCTCTCATCTACAGGATAAAACACACGCTCTAAGTATTCCCAAAATTGCTCTGTGTTTCTTACATCATCACTTGGAAATGGGGTCAAAAAATCATTTGGAGCAATTGTTTCGTCATCCAAAAGAAGCCGCGTAGTAAATTGCTTGGAAGTTTGTTCCTGGTTTTTCTGAGCATTTACCTGCTTCTTTCTCTTGTTATGAAGCCCCTTTCTAGTATCTACCACTACCTTTCGACGTTCAGGGAACAGTATGGACCCTAAAGTCACATTCATTTCAAAGCTCTTCTTAGTTCATCTCGTATCCCTTTTTGCCTTTTTTTAATACTATGTGAATTTTACATTTTTACTCTTAATTAATTTATTATTATTTCGAGCGGGAACTTTGGGCGGGAACTTTCTGTTCATTTTAAAAGGTATCGGCCACTAATTAATTAGATTAATAAAAAGAAGAAAAGTATTAAGTATAAATTGTAAATATGGATACATTTTTGTGTATAAAGCAACAAGACATAAAAGTCATGACAAAAAAAATCAGATTATTTCAATAAACTGTGGAAATTCGACATGATTTGAAAATGTATAGTGGTTCTTAAAATGGTAAAAACGGTATAAAAATTTGAATATTCATTTTATTTAAATTTTATTAACTAGTAAAAGCCTTGTATAAAATTTATTATAAATGTTGTATATTTCTAATATTCAATTGCATTTTTATTCTATTTCTAATCTTAATCATAATTATTTTATAACTCAGTTCTCAAATTATTTATTCTATTATTCAAATCACATCACTTTTAAAAATGCTATAAATTAGAGGTCATAGTCCTTAATATAGATATAACTAACTTGATTGAATATATCAAGTTACTAGAGAAAATTTTAGTGTATTTGATGTTTTTCTTTCTTAAGAAACAGTACATTTTCTATTAAATACCTTATAGTCTAGGGAACTCGTTCAAAATTACGCTGGTAATGTTTGGAGGTATCATATAATTCTTTGATTTAAATCTTCTTGGGGGAGGAACTGTTGATCTGAAGCCCATTGCATGAGCAATACTTCTAAACTTTTTGGTAAATTTATCCTTCAAATCTTGAAGTAAAAGATCTGAAAATTCTATTGGAGAAGGCTCTGAAGAAGGAAGAAATACAGGAATATCAAAGTTATCACCGTTGTAATCTGTGTAATTAATATTGTGTGAATGAGCATTGACAAAGTTAGATAGCCATAGAATAGTTGCAAAAAGTTTACTTTCTCCAGCTGTAGAAAAGCTGAATCTTGTCTGAAGATTCTCTGTCTGGTATTTTGATAAAAATGAATCAATAATCCAATTGCAAAATTCTATTGGAATTCTTAAATTACTCTGATATTTTGAATTCTGATTGTTTGTTTGAGAATCTAAAGATGCTTGTAAACATTTCTGAATTGCTCTAGCTCCACCAAATGATTTATTTGAATGATTAATCAGATATATAAGCCAATCAATGTAAATTATAAGCTTTAAAAAGAATGATTTAACTTTTATGTTCAAAATTGAAGAATTATTCAAATTATTTAATAATATCCTTGAAAAGTGACTTAATTGACCACTATATATGCTAACTGTACTTTTTGTCCATTCCATCTTAATTTTATTGAATAACTCTATAGATATGAAATTCTCTAGTTTATATATCTGATTCAATGGTAACTTGGAATCAAACTTTGGTAAAACTGTTAATGTATTCTGTTCTTGCTTCTTTTCTAGTTTAATCAAATGAAGAACTTGCGGATCTTTCGAATTTTCTGTCTTTAATTCATTTGGTTCATGCTTAATTTTTAGATTCTCAAAGTTAGAGAACTGTGCTTTTAAGTTCTTTTCTCCAGAATATCCAATAATATCCAACTGTAGTCTAGACGAATTATTAACATTTTGTTTATTTCTCTTTTGAGTCTCGCTTCTATTATATTCCTTCCATTCCTTTCTAATCTTAAAATATTGGGTCAAAAATCTTGGATACTCTTTGAATATATATTTAGCCAACATTTTTTGACATCTTTTTGAAACTAGCTTATAATTCTTTGAACTTAATTTTAAATACTTTCCATAAAACTCTGATGATTTCGAACTTGAACTATTCCTACATTCAGATGATAATCTATACATTTCTTGATCAAATTCATTATTTTCATCAAAATCCTCCCATTCCTCAATTTCGTGGCCACTAATTCTTTTATCGGTACCTGTTAATAATTTTGGTACAATGTCACTATAATTCTCCCATAAGCCATTATTTAATATAATTTTTGTGATCTTATTAACAGTTTCCTTTTGTGATTTACTTAAAAAACCTCCATTAACTAAAGAAGAAAGCTTGTAGTATTTCTTGTTCTTTGTAATAATCCTCTTCTTCCAATTTGAGTTTACAAGCTGTTCCAATAGAAATCTGGAATAATATAGATGAGATTTAAACTTGGTTGAATGATGAATTGAGGCACTACAAGTACGTAATGGAATCATTTTAAAGTTGTAATTACCATTCTTTTCTGGAATAGTTTTCCAAAACAATCCATACTCTTCAAATCTTAGATTTCTAGCTTTTGAAGCTTTATGTTGATTTGCTATATAATTACTACACTCTTTTGTATCTAAAATAACTAACTCCAGTTCTCTTTTACCATATTTCTGCTGTCTTATTGTAGATATGAACCCAAGAGGAACCTTTTCTTCTTGTAATTTTGCTCCATTAGAAAAGATAAGCTCAGCTCTCTCTGGTTCTTTGTTAGGAATCGAAGGAAATTTAGAATAATCTCTAAATCCAAACTTTTGTTCATCTTCAATTACTGAATTGAAACCAGTAAACTTCTGAATAAGTGGATTAAGAGATAGAGGAGATATTGCTTTTGTATTAGGGTTCACTTCTTTGTTATATCTCTTATATACCTTCTTGCTAATTTGTAGTCTTAGCATATTATTTGATATTCTTTTGTTTAGCTCTGGCCTTGGGTTCATAGGCTTAAGAGAATCAAGTGATGAATAACCATATCCCAAACTCCCTATAAAGCTATCAAGATTTTCAATTTCAAAGTCTTGAGATTTATCATCCCTTTCTTTGTGATTACTAAGTATAAGACCAATAGATTGGTTTTTGAAGATAGATAATTGCCATAAATTATCCAAATTCATTTTTCTACTTAAATAGTTAGTTCCAAAAACACCAAGAGAAGAGATGTTATTTCCATAGATCATATACAATATATCACCAGAATTGGATAATAGATCTAATTTAAAACTAGTTTTAGAAGATCCTGCTCCTTCAGTATGATCTTTACCAAATCTTAATGGAATAAAGCTTGAAGATAACTTAGTTTTATCAGAGTAATTAATGATGTTCTTAATATATAAGGTAAGTGGATCATGAATTTCTATGATTGATCTTTCAATTGAGATATTTTGAATATTATGATACATTTTATTAGCCTTGGTAAACTCATTCAGAATGTTCCTATACATATTAATAGTATCAATAGCTTCAACAGAAACGCATTTACCAGTTATAAACTGAAACTTTCTAATAGTTTTAATAAGAAACCTAATTACTTTTGGAAGCTTGTCTAGAATAATGGAGATCTCAATATCAGAAACAGAGCTTGAAAGTAAGATTGGTAAGAAGTAAGTCCAATCTTTAATAACAAATTCACCATCTTTAACAAATTTGTGAGATGCAATTCTGGAATAACTCTTTAAAAGATTTTTTCTAAGATCCTCCAATATAGAGCCACCTTCATGATTTCGCTTTTTTGAATTCAAGGACTCTTTGTAATTTTCAAGGCAGTCTATTATACTCTGAATGTTATTTTCTATATCAGTATTCTTCAATAAACCTAATATATATTCATCCTCGTTTTGAGAATAATCAAATATGGTAGCCTCTAAATCTTTCCCTATTCCTTCATACAAACGACTAACTTTAGTTGCGAGTTCATCCTGGTACCTTTCTGTAATAACAGAAATTTCAGTATTCCAATCATTAAAGACATTAGAAGTAATTTGCCCATCAACTGCCATGAACTTATTAGGTTCAGATGGCTGGTCGGTATCAGACTTCCTTTTCCTTTTCGTATGCATTTCCCCAAAGTTTGAAAGCTTTTCTTGACGAAAACTACTCTTTCTTATGCCGTTCTTATGAATATTTTTTCAACCAAATGTAAATTTTGACTATATTGAAAAAGTTAATGCCGGTAGGCGCCATATTTTTGGCGCGGTATGTGAGTTATTTAATTTGAGATAAATTGGAAATGAAATAATAATAGGAAATAATGATTTGTGATTGAGCTTATGCTGAGAAGTTGTGGATAATTAGTTTTTGTTGAGGATGTCAAGGAAGATTGAATTGGTTAGGGAGTTGTGTGATGAAATTAAGTATCTCAGAAGGTTATGTCGTGAGAACAATATAGAGTATAAAAGAGAAATAACTTCTCATTTGGAAGATGAGGAATCAATAATAAATTCATTTGAGTTTGATAGTATGACTGAAACCTTATTACTTTTAAATAATGTATCAAAATATAATAGTATTTTTTTGGATGAGAATAGTGAGAGGAAGGAATTAAACAATGAGAAATTAAGACAAATAAAGAGTATAATAGATATTAAGGGCGAGATTAAGGTGAGTTATAATAATAATATAAAGATTTTATTAAAATGCATATATAAATTTAACTTTTAATTAATAATAGCTGATACAAACTCAGTATAAAACTTTGAAAATAGATACTTTGTTTTTTTTTGATCAAGTAGATAAAGTACTTTCTGGCCTAGAACCTTTAATAAATGCTACCTAATTCTTAATATATTTGAATGCTACAGAAGCTAGAACTTGTCCTTCAATTCCATTATAACTATAAGATTTGTGTGGCAATTCAGAAAGTTTTTCAAAATTTGTTTGATCATCAAATACACTGCATAATTCTTCAGGAGTTGAATTACATGATGAAATGAATAAGATACTTCCATTCTTTAGATATCTTGAGACGCTGTCTTTGTAGATATGTTTTTCATCCTTCATTACAAAAATATCATAAGTACCTTTATCAACAACAACTTCAAATTTCCCCAATTCTAAAATCTGTTCGTTATCATTATTTTTTGAAACATCCTTTCCTGATACCAAATCTACAGGATATAATGAGATCTTGTCGGAAAGTTCTTCTTCTTGAACAATTTTTTTTGCAAGTTCTATAGCTGATGGTATATAATCTATTCCAACAGCACTGCTAAAATTAATATTACGTATTAAATCAATCAAAAATAGTCCATTTCCGCATCCAATATCTAAAACTCGCCCAGATTGTACCTCACATCCTGTTTCCATAACCCAATCTACTATTGCATCAATATAGTCTTCAAACCACTCCTCACCCCTATAGCCAACATCATTATAAGAGTCAAGTTCATTTTCATAGAACTCCTCCCAATAGTTCTTATTTATCAATTTAGACTTGTAAGTACTATCTGATTCCATTTAATCACACCTTTCCTTATGACTTGTTTGCCTATAATATTACAATTTAATTTATATATACTTTTAAATTTACATTATAATATAATTAAACCTGTCCAAAATTAACGTGGCGCCAATGAGTTTAATAGCATGGCCATTTAAACAAAAAAGAAATAGGGCTTGGCGCCAAATTTTATAAATTGACATGTATTCCAGTAGCCTTATATAAGTCATCATTTAAAACTTCAAAAAGAGTTTTATTTGTTCGATTTGACCTCCAATCAGAGTTGAATTCAAAGTAATCTGGCTTTCTCAAAGGAGATGAGTACCAAATTTGATTAGTTGCAGGCTGTTTTGAAATGACAATGGTGTTTTTTTCTCCATTAAGATTGAAAGAAATATTCATAAATTCATCATGAAGGTCAATATCGGAAAGCAAACCATTATCAAGAAGATCGCTCAATTTTTTTTCAATTTCAAAAAATAACCCTTCAGTTTTTGAGCTGAATTGAGAGATGTCCGAGGAATTTGTATAAATTCTATTCTTTTTTAATTTCAATAAATTATGTGCTAATGGAGGAACAAACTTAGAATTCCTATCACATAAGAATTTTAATGTGCTAATAGATTTTCTGAAATTAAAAACTTTGTATTGGGTGTTGAATTTACTTAAATTTTGAACTACCTTCAAGTTTAATAATTTTATTGAATTCATTAATTAATTATTTTCAAATAACAATTTTTAAGAGGTGGTTTGGCGGGTAGTTTTCATATTTTTTTTTTTTTTAATTTTATCAACGTTGCACTAATAATAAAAATTCATGTATGCAGAAATGCAATTTCTGAATATAAAATATAATTTTTTTTTTCAAATTATTTGCTTGAATTAAAGATAATATGGCGATATAGAACATGAAATAAACTTGAAATCATGAACTACAATCAGATTTGTATATATCCAGAAATTTCTGAAAATAGGAATTTTTTACTATTAATAAGGTAAGCAAACTGTGGGGAAATAAAAAAAAGAAATTGCCCAAAATAATGGACAATCAGTCAACTTTTTATATTTGAAACTCTTTTAGAGAAACAACTTCTGTTTTATTAACCTTGATTTCTTTCATTTTTGAAATTTTTTTATTAACCAAATTATACTTATAGTAAGTTGGAACTTCATCTTTTAATTGACTATTAATGACCTCAAAATGAATAAATTTTAGTAATTATTGGTCTCTTTTTGTGGTTGTAATCTTTATTATTTATTCACCATCTATCTATAATTCAATTTCAAGATTTTATGAAAAGAATGTTATTAACGGCTTGTTAGTTTTTATTGACATAGGATTTGGAAATGTAATAAAAGGCATGAGACAATTCTACAAAATCCTTAATAATTATTTCAATTGTTCAGAATTAAATCAATATGAAAATTTATTTAATGAAAAAAGATTAGCTACTTCTATATTAAAAACTGTACCTTTAATATTTGTATTTTTAGATATAATGATAATGGGATATGAAAGTTTTGCATTTACTAATTTAATAGGCTTAAGTATGGGTAGTATAAACGTTGGTCCCAATGATTTAGAAAAATGGTATTTTGAAGATTTAGTCAAGTTATGTTTTACAGGATTTGTAATTTCAATGGTTCATTTAACTTATTTATCAATATTTGATGTTATAATGGATATATTTTATTGCCATGAGCTTAAAAGGGTAGTATCTAATGAAGAAATAGGGCCACATATCCAGGATGAATCCTTTATGAATGGAAGAAACCTTAATATTACATCATTAATTAGAGAAAGTAGACAAGATATTGGTAATAATTCTCAAATATTGAATGATTTAATTAGAGATGAACAGTTATTACTTGAGAATGCAATTAATCCTTTAAGTATTTCCTGGTTGAAGTACTTTGTATCAAGTACTTCTTTATTAAAAAATCTTCAATTTGTTAATTTAACAAATAATGAAGATTTAAATGAATTAAATCTCAGAAACGAATTATTTTTTTCAGTGAATAACTCAGATATATATTACAATAAGTATGTTATAGCTCCAAGAGTAATACCAATAAAATTATCAGAAAAATCAAAATGGTCAATATATAGACTAGTATTTATATATTCATTTTTATTGATAATGTATCAATTTCTAGACATTCTCTTAAAATTTTCAATAATATATTTACTAATTCAAATGTCTTTTTGGCCATGGAATTTTTTAATTACAACAACTTTACAATTAATTTTTATGGGTATGTGTTTTTCATTCCACAATTCTCCAATAACTAATTTAATTATTGGACTTTTTATTAACATATTTGGAGTTCTTCCCTTATTATTAACGTCTCAAAACAGAATTAAACATAACGTTTGTATTACATGCTCCTTGCTTTCACTTAGATCTATGGAATTTCTTATTTCTATACTTATTATTATCATTATTCCTTTCAACGCAAATAGTGATGATATGCAATGGTTGCATGCAAATACCGGTAATTTTAATGTGCCCACATATTTGCATGCAATAAAAAATTATGTTTGGAAAAATGACGTGGCAAAAAATATAGTATCAAATATAAATGGAGAAAAAAGTGAGATAAATATTGATCAATTTTTTTGGATAATTATTGCAATTTTTTTTATTCACGAAATGTTATTATTTTTAGTACAAAAGATTATAACGACTCCAAAATCAACTCAAGGTGAATATTTATCAGAAAATCCTAGCAGTGAAAGGATTGAAATGGCAAACTCTATTGAATATATACCATACTTCAGATTCATATAGAACTTAAGCTTAGGGGGGGTGGAAAGTTTTTCCTTCCTAAATCATCTTTTCAATCTCTTAAATTTCTTATATGATTTGATAATTCTTATTATTCCTTTAATTTGAGGAAGGAAATATGTTGATGGAAGAAGAATTATTATCAGAAAAAAATACTGCATATATTTGCAGAATTCATTCGAGTATGTTAATGATATAAGAAGAAGTACTGAATATACGCAAGTTAATACTAAACTTTTAAAAGAATTATTCCAAAAGTGGAGTTTAATCATTTCATGAATAAATATCGCTGATTTCTCAAGTATATAAGACAATTTGTTGATATATTTAATAGTTTTTGGTGAAAAAATTTGTGATTTTAAAAGATTCTCCAAAATTATAAAGTCAACACTTTCTACTGACTTCTTTGCTTCATAGCTGTCAATAATTATTGAATTGGGACTTAAAGATTGAAGTTTTATGTGGTTATTATTTTTAATTGGAGAGCATAAAACATTATCTTCTAATAATTCATCATCATTTCCTAAAGAATTTAAAGTTTTTAAATTTTTGGAAACTGAACTTTCTAAATTTAAAGCAAGATTCCTTTTATCAAAACTTATGAATAATATTATTAGTCCAAGTAAAAATACAAACGAGAAAATATATTTGGGATTAAATGATAAATACCATATAATACTTAAAGCAAACAAAGAGTGCAATTGTGATTCCCAATTCAAAAGCTTCCAAATATATTCTTTGTATGGAAAGACACATTCAGAATCATATATTTCTTTTAATAATATCATTGAGTTAATTATCGCCTTTATATTAATTTCAAGATTAATATCATTCATTTTTTTATCGTATAAGCTATAATTCTTACTATTGTTATTATATTTAAAGTTTTGCCCAGCTTCAGGTTCCGGAAGATAAAGAGCAATAATCTCGCGTGGAATAATCGAAAGTCTTGACCATTTAATTTCTGAGAAAACCTGAATTACAAAGCTACAATGAGGCTCTTGAAGTATTCCAATTGATTTATACTTTATTTCAGCACTATGGCTAAATTCGATAGCATCTTTGACCATCTGATTTGCCAGCTCAAAATATATACTATTTGGTAATTCATTCATAATATGCCCATCCAGACTTTCTTTACTAAAATTTCTTACTGGATCATCTCCTAACATATCCTCTTCATCCTTAAATTCACTAAATCTATCTTGTTCTGGTTCATTCTTATTCAATTGCCTTTCACAGCTTTTTATTGGAAATCTAAGTAATTTCTGAGCCATTAAATTTTCATTATGAACTTTTTTTTGTTGGGACTTTCTAATATATAATATCCTAGCATCATCATCCGAAGCTATTATTAATCTGCTCTCAAGTGGTTTTCTATTTGAATGTGCTCCTACTGGTATTATTATATAACCGATCATATCATCATTATTGTTGATTAAAGATGGATCTGAATCATCTAAGTCGTAGATTTCAATAATAATTCTGCTTAGTGGATGGTGGACTTCTATCTCAAGAATTATACAAATGTTCTTTTTCACAATACAAGACTGAAATAAAAGTTCTTTATTATATAAAATTCTTACATATGGCAATAATTCGATATGCTCTTCTTTTTCTTGATTTACTCTTCCAAACGATCCACGATTCTGATTTTTTTCTTGTAATGATGTTATTATCTTATTCAAGCATAGAGCTATTCTCATCTTACCATATCCACCAGAATATATTGGATTTATTGCAATTTGTGGCCAATATAAACATCTCCATATACTGAAATCTTTTTTAACTATATTGCAATTTATTTCATTTACTCCACTTTCTTCATTCACTGTTTTACATAAAAAATTACCAACATCAGTCTTAGAAAAGTTGCTTTCCTCCTTTTTAGACCGTATTTCCTTACTTCTTGGAGAAAGAAAATGTTTTGAATTCTCTAAAGAACTATTTGAGTTTAGAGAATTCTGTTCAAGAGCTGTTATTTTATCGCTAACCCTTAAAATATCATTATTATAAACTGGTTGCCCATCTTTAATTATTACAGACCAAGCTAGTAATCTTGGATTAGTTAGTTCTGACTCTAGTACTTTATCTACTATTTTATTACTATTGTAATGTCCTATTGGCATGTTTTAAGATTCAAATTTAAAAATCGTTTTCTTAAGTCTAATCCGTGTAGTAATTAATTCTGCTTTATATTGAGGAAGAATTTATGGAGCACACACGTGCAAATATTACTTTTTCTGGGCCCTTTTTGATATATATATTTAATCATTAGAGACTCCCACAATCCAACTATTGGTTTCTATGTGCACTTAATTTTTTCTCTATCGTTGAATTTACATAAAAACTTAACTTCAATCTTGCAATTTATACCTTTAACTTTTCTTACTAATATAATTTTCCTATCTGAAATTATTTTTAAATCAGATTTTTTTTTAAATCTTTTTATATGCAATAAATATACAAATATATTTTTAATTGCTATTATTTATTCATGCCTTATAAAATATTTAATTGCCACTAGTGTTTTGGCGGGAAATTTGGATTATTTATAAATTGAATGTTAAAAATAGAGAGAAAAAAAGGCCAAAAACAAATTTAAGCTAATATAACCAATTTCATTAAATTGTTATTTTGTACAAATCCAACTGGTAGGTTTTTTTAGAATAGATTTTCTTTTTTTCTCTGCCTGCATGTAATGATTTATTTGATTGACTTTTCCATTTAGGCGGTAAAACAAGATAAATATTATAGGTGTGTTGAATTGCAGGAGTTGTCAGAAATCTATTAAGGTATCTATTACGAGTAGAGAATTAAATAACTTTACTAATTAATGAACTAATTTAAGGTATATAAGAGATATTTGAGTTGATTCTTGGTGGAAGAAAGAGAAGAATTTCCGAGAGTTTAGGACAATTAAAGCTAATATATGCAATATAAGCGTCATAATTTCTAATATAGTTCTAGGTTTACTTAATTCTTTTATATTTTATGGATGAATCTATAGTTTATATTAAGAAAGAGGCTGATCAGAGCCCGACAAATGGAAATAATTCAACAGAATTGGGTAATTTTGAAGAAGAGGAAGGAGGATATGAGAAAGAACAGGAAAAGGAAGATGAGGGGATCCAAGATGACGGAATTGTCTCATTCTATGAAAACCAAAATATTTTAGATACTTACTTTGATAACTCAGAGGCTCAGGAACTCAGAGATCTTGGAGTTTCTTTGGTAGATGCGAACGAAGTAAGTAACAATATTTTTGAACAAATGAAATCCCATTTTAATACATCAAATAAGCCATCAAAGAGGAAAAGAGCTTCCAAAAGGCTTGGAAGCTCTTTCCTAGATAAAGATACTTTATCTGGACTTGAAGAAGAAACTTCTATATCCAAACTTACTAAAACTGAATTAGGTAACGGGAATATTTCAAGCAATCAAGGTGAATCAATTCATACATCTGCAAATGATCTTGGAAACGACTCTAGGCCTGAATCTAGACTTGAATCTATCTCAGAATCTAGACCTGAATCTGAACTTGAACCTGTTTCTGAACATGTTATTGAAATGGATACCTTTGTAGATGAATGTCTCGAAGTAAAAGATGACTTAGACTTAGAAAGATACAAATCTAGAGTTTTGAAAAGCAGAAACAGAATTAACCAAATTAATGAAAGTCTTGAAGGTAGTAATACCAATAGTGATAGCACTTATCATACAAATTGTGAAAGAGATAGTTTAAAGATCATTAAGATTTCAAGAGAGTCAGAAAATAGTCAGCTATTCATTTGGGACAAAATCTGGAATGCCTTATATCCACATCAGAAAGAGGGAGTACTTTGGATGTGGGGATTATATTGCAATAACCATGGAGGAATACTTGCAGATGAAATGGGATTAGGAAAGTCTATTACTGTGACTTCATTTATTGCAGCATTATTTATCACATTTAAACGTAACCAAGAAGCTTTTCTAGATGATGAAGCAAACTTTATTAAATCTCAATTAAAATCAGAATTAAATCCAAATTCAGAAATAGTTTCTAGATCAAATTTTTCTAGTATGAATATGGTACCGAATATTAAAATTGAGACAGAATTTATTAAAAAGTTACCAGATGAATCTTTATCATCCTTAAATACATCAAGTACTGTTGAATACGAAGAATCCAGTTTTGATACAAATAACTGTAAAATGGTACTTTTGGTACTTCCTGCTACATTAATTTCTCATTGGATTGAAGTATTTAATAAATGGTACTATCCAATAAGAATTATTTTGTTTCATGGAAAAGGTGAAAGTGAAAGAAGAACAATGTTTGATCAACTTAGAGAGGTGGAGAAAGTAAGTACTGAGCTTTTGGTTATTACAACTTATGAAACTTTAAGACGTAATTTACAAACTTTGAG
Source organism: Cryptosporidium parvum Iowa II (assembly GCF_000165345.1). Lineage (NCBI taxonomy): Eukaryota > Apicomplexa > Conoidasida > Eucoccidiorida > Cryptosporidiidae > Cryptosporidium > Cryptosporidium parvum. The sequence continues at coordinate 985,574 of NC_006984.1, read as the reverse complement.
ACAAATTAGTTGGTTTTATGTAATTTTAGATGAAGGACATAAAATTAGAAATCCTGATTCTGGAATTACTTTAGCAGTAAAATCATTAGGTACTTGTAATAGGCTTTTATTATCTGGATCACCAATACAAAATGATTTAAAGGAGTTATGGAGCCTTATTGATTTTGTTTATCCAGGAAAACTTGGGACATTACCTGTTTTTGAACAACAATTTGTACTTCCTATTAAACAAGCAGAATTGAGGAATGCTGCAAAAGTTCAAACTATGAGAGCTTTAAATTGCACTCGAATTCTACAAGAACTTATTAAAGCATGCATATTAAGAAGGAGAAAACATGAACTACAAGATATATTAAAGTTACCATCTCAAGCAGAACATGTATTGTTTTGTAATTTAACTCCTGTACAATATGATGTTTATTGTAATTGTTTGGATCTTCTACAAGCTAAACAATTAGTTAAGAACAAGATGTATGGGATTTCAAAGTATTTTGCTTTATTAAATATTTTAAGAGAAGCATGTAATCATCCAGAACTATTAAAATTAGTTAGAAGACAAAACAAAAATGGAGAAATTGATTCAGATTTTGATTTTTATGAAGATCAAGAAGACGAAAATGGCTTAAATACTGAATTAAGTTGGAATAGAACTTTAAGAAATAGAAGATCTGATGATAATTCAGATGAGAATAGTTTATATTTAAGAAATATTAATGTTAATGGAAGAGATAGTGGAAAATATCAGGCATTAATGTCAATATTGAAACTTTGGAGAGATAAGAAAGAACACAGGGTACTTATTTTTACTCAAGGAGTAAGAACTTTAAAGCTTCTTTCTGCTCTTTTAGAGAAAGATCTTGGGTTGATACCAAATAAAGATGTTTTAACTTTAGATGGCTCGACTCCTTTAAGTACAAGATTTTCATTAGTAAAAAGATTTAATCAAAATCAATCTATTTTCTTATTTATTTTAACATCTAGAGTTGGAGGAGTTGGTTTAAATATTACTGGAGCAAATAGAGTAATTTTATATGATCCTTGGTGGAACCCTATGACAGATGTTCAAGCTAAAGAAAGATGTTGGAGAATAGGACAAAAGAAAGAAGTAATAGTTTATAGACTAATCACTAGAGACACAATAGAAGAGAAGATTTTCCAAAGACAACTTTTTAAAGAGTTTATTGCAAAACAAATACTTAAAGATCCAAAAAGCCAATCAAGCTTAAATTGGACAAATTTTAACGAGTTAGTTAAGAAACCCAGAAAACCAAAGAACTACGTTTCTGATCCAAAGTTAGTTTCTAATTACATAAGAAATATTAAAAATATTTGGGGAGGAAAAACAAGACAAAGAAAAGACGGAAATACACACTCTAGCTATTTTGATGACTTTGATATGTACGATAAGGGAGGATATGATGATTTTGACAATCGTAGATCAAAAAATTCAGGCAAGAAAGAAGTAATAAATGATGAACTAAATCTTTTTGGAGAGATAACTTTTGATGCTAAATCTGAGCATAACGCTATAATGAGTATTTTAGGTGACAATAATGACGATAACTTGGTTTCTAATAGTATTGGTAGTTCAAACAATAGTAGTTGCTCGGCAAATTCTCATACTGAAAGAAGCACACACTTGTACAGTGGTTATTTAAGTGATGATCTGGCAGAAGCCACAAATGAAATTATTAAAACTTCGGTTGAGTTGATAAAACAATCAGAAATTGAAAGAAGCAATTATGATTATAGTGTTCCCACATGGACCGGTAAATCCGGTCAGGCGGGCGCGCCAAGTTCCTTTATTTTGCGTAATTTGAAGCGCCAACGAGTTATACAGGGAGGAGGCGGGTTCAATTCCTTGGAAGGTAGTGAGGATGGTAATAGATATAATACAGGTGGATGGGACGAGGAGACGATAAGAAGAAGGTTGACGGAGTATTTTATGAAGAGGGAGAGATTGGGGATAAGGACAAGTACAGATGATTTATTGAGTAGTTTTGGGGAGTTAATACCTGATTCAAATCATGGCTTATTTAGGAAGATCTTAAAACAGATTTGCACATTAAATAAGTCAAATAACGTGACTAGTAAGGAGAACTATTGGGTTTTGAAGAAGAGGGGATAATTATATGAAGGTATCTTTCATTTAAATGTTCTAAATACCTGTGTGAGTGCTAATTGAGCAATCAGAGTCAAAATATCTGTAGGGGTCACCTTTGACAACTGGCTCATTTTCTCCTGATGAGAATCCAGATTCTTCGGAATTAAGATTTTTGCTGGTAACAATGTTAAAGCTGGAGAATTGAATTGGTTTTGTTTCTTTTCTTTTGTCAATCCAGTTATTATTGGTATCATTTTCTCTATTGCTTATAGTTTTTTTAGAAACATTAGTTCTTTGTTGACATTTACTAGATTTGAATATAGCGTTACTAAGACATTTCTTATTTTCTAAGACTTTTGAGGATATGATTGTCCAAATTTCGGCAATAATTAAATAGACTCCTAGTGTAAGCAGTGTAACAGGAATCAGGTTTAGAACCAAAAGGAGTATTTTAAATAAGAATGACTTAGAAAGCATGAATTGACTCCTTTTACCATATTTATAGTTTATAGGGGTTGGATTCACTTTGGCTATAGTAAATGTAGCCCCACTGTTTTTGTGTCTTTGCACAATTTCCAGTAGATTTGAATCTTTGAATTGAGTATTTTCGAGTTTTAAACTCCAAAAGCAAATATTCTCATAGTTGTTTGTAGTTTTTGTTTCAGGAAGTAGCTCGCCATTTGTAATTGAGTTTTTCTGATTACTTAGTAATATAAGCTTGAAATCTGAGCAATTCTGACCACTTGGTACTTTTGTTCTGACCAGAATCTGATCATCATTTTCTTGCTGATTTAATTCAAGAATTTCATGTTTTCCTACTAGATCACTTTTAGATTCGAATTCCTCAAATTGATTTAGGTTCTTTTCTTTATAATGATTAGTTTCCTTTAGTTCATTATTAGAAGAAAATGAAAGTTTTGTAATATATATTGAATGATTACTGGTGATACTATCTGAAAGGCATAACAAAAATGTCTTTTCGTTTATATTTGATATTTCTTGTTTCATCTCAAATAATAAATAATTCTTATTGGTATTATGAATTTCTCTATATTCTGAAGGATTCGTTATAAAGTTACTATTTATGTTGGATGAAGAACACAATAGACTGTAATTTTTACTAATCTTAGAGTAACTTTCATTCCATAGTTTAAGTACCAAAACTGATTGGTTTCCATAGAGCAAATTAACAACAATTCCTAGTCTCAAGCTCATTTGACCATCTAAGATTGATATTTCTCTATCAATAATTTCGACTTTGTCTTGATTTGCTTCATATATTGTATTTGTAATTTTAGTTAATTTTGTTGGCTTATTATTATCTATATAATGATTCAAGTCCTTTCCATTCTCAAGAAAAGTTTCATTAAATTGAATTTCTTCTTTTCTTTTAGCTTCAATATTTTCCAGTAACATATCAAATAATTCACTTATTATTGGTTTTACATTTTTCACAGCTTGATTATCGCATTTATAACAACTTATTCTCAAACTCATCAGTATGGCTATTACCAATAAAACAAAGAATTCTCTATCCATTTGTCCATTATTACTCAGTTATCTGCCTTTATTGAATAATAGTTAATTAATTAATTTTTATTCATTAAAAAAAAAAAATTGTCATTTTTCCCCGTGTGCATTGGGATGTGGGGAATGGCGCCATGCACCGGTACCTTAGTACCGGTATATGAAATAAATTTACCAAGAAAAAAATAAATTTTTTTTTTCCCTAAATGACAGAAGAAAATGAAAAGAAAGCTTTTGTTAATAATTTACTAATTCAAATTAATATTAAAACATGGTTTTTTTGGATAGTATACTCGTTTTTGGTCTTCATAATATACTTTTCAGCAGATTATTTATATATATTTAAAAATTCAATTCTTGGAATTATAGAAATTAACTACTTATTTTACAGTTTTAAGTCGAACTTTTTGAAACTAAAAAAAGAAAATCATATAAATAATGTTTTAATTAATATTAAAGGTTTAAATGAGTATGATCTTGAAATTCTTAAAGGACGTATATTTTCAAAAAGTGATGAATATTCTAGAGAAATAGTATATAACCATAAGAAACCTAAATTTGTTAATGAAAATAACCGTATTCTTCTTAAAGCTACTCTAAATGATAAATATTTAAATAGTGATTTAGATGAGATTCAAAATCCTATAGAAAGCAACTTTGAAACATACTTGGAATCTCAGAATATTAAGGAGCAAAATACTCAGTATTCATATTCAATATTTGTTTCTTTTAAAAATTGTGGTAAAAGCAGTTCTAAAAATACAATAAATTTGTATAATAGTAAAGTATCACTATTTTGTTTGAATAATGAAATTACCAAGAGTGATTTTTTTATCATTTTAAACGATCTTTATGATATTTGGTTTTTAAAATTTACTGAAAATGAACCTGAAATGACTAAATATACTTCTCTTCAGATTTACATGTATAATTTATTTGACTTGGAAATTAATTATGAAAATTTACCAGATTTTAATAAAAGCCAATCATTTTTAATATTTAATAACTTTCTTTCACAAATTAATCAATTATTATATATAGACATTAAAAACCAGAACAAATATATCACCAAAGATAGTATAGACTTTCAAGATAATCAGAAGACCTATAATAGATTGATTCAAAACCTTAATGAAAACAATTATTATCACTTTGACCAAAATACATTTAAATTATCTATTTTCAACCATTTTTCAAAATTTAACGATACTGATCATTACAGTTTTACTAGTAAAAACAGTGACTTTTTATTCACTCATTCTATTATAACTAATGATACAAACACTCTCTTATTCCCGACCATGATTTGGATAAATGTAATCAGATCATTTATTCTTCCAAAAGATTATAAACTCAATTTCAAAAGCAGAATTAATAATGTGACATTTCAAAATCACATTAGAGAAGAAAATCAAAACCTTTTTCTTTCTGATTGGCAGATATCAGCTATTCAACTTATTCATTCCAATTATCTAATCAATCATATTATTTTCAATATTGATAGGTTTTTCTTAACTCTAAACTTATACAATAAGTTCAAGCTTCCAAATCATATTTTATATGCTATTAAATATATGAATAAAATGATCTCTAATATTCACACTATCAGCCACAACTATTTACCTACTATTCTACAAAATTCTAATAATTTACTTTTTAATCCCGAGTTTCATAATAAAAAAACCTTCAACACAGATCTTATCATGGCAGTATATTCCCCCATAGCCATTCCCATTGCATTTTTAATTATAATTTCTATGTTCAGAATTATTAGACATTCCAGTATGAAATTTGAATAATTCACATTATTACTCTTTGCACATGCATTTCCATTTTCAGCCAATTTTAATTTCAATAGGCGCCAAGATTTTGGCGCCCTGGTAAATATTAAATTAGTCAGAAAGTGATTAGTACTAATACAAGGCTTAATTTGATATTAAGCGAGTATATAAGAAAATAAGTTTAAAAGTGATTTAGTTGATATTTTTCAGAGAATATTTAATTTGATAAATTTAGTGTTTAGAGGGAAAAAGGGAATATTAAGGCAGGTTTTTTCCTTTCTCTTTTTTTTTTTTTTAAACATAAGTTTTAAATAAAGGAGGAACAGATTTTAGAAGGTTAAGTGTCAGAATTCTTGTTGAAGTGAGTAGGAAATTACGTATAAAACATTAAAAAGAAGAAAGAGGCAAAATAACACAATCTTTCAAAATGGAGGAGGTACAGAAGGTTCAAAAGAGCTCTAGAGTTTGGTGTGATTCCGATGATGAAAATGTTGAAATTGATATTTCTGATAATTTAAAGTTAAGGAAATTAAGAAAAGTGGATGGAGAAAAGTCAATAGATGGAAAAGAATACTCGAAAAGATTAAGAGAGTTTCACCAAAATAAAGTTTTTAAGACAAAAGGTAATGAATGGATTTACAAAGCAAGAAAAGAAATATTTGAATCAGTTGATACTGATCATTTAGATCAAGAAAGTGTAAATAATATCAAATCTGATTCTTTAAGTAATTTAGAAACATTTAATAAAGTAAAAACTGGTAAGATTTACAAATATATTCAAGATTACAAAAGTAGAAAGAATGATAAATTAATTAAAAGTGGAAAAAGTATTATTAGCCAATCAAAGATTGATATTAAAAGATTAACTAATGCTAATATACAATCTCCTAGTGGATGTGTTGTTAAATCACTTGAGTTCCATAAAGGACAACATATTGAAAATGGAAATAATGTATCATTGTTATCAGTTAGTGGCTGGGACAAGAAGATTAAGTTGTTTAATGTTGATGGAATTGAAAATAAATTAATTTCTTCTTTATTTTTTGATGATTTTCCAATATACGAGTCAAGATTCACAAGTTCCACTGAAGAAATGATGTTTTTAGGTCCGCGTGCAAGAATTGGAGTATTTGATTTATTAGAAGGAAAGATCAACTTTTTACCTGGAATCGCAGGAAGAAAAGATAAAAGATATTGGAATCTAACCATTCAAAAAAGCGAAGGACTTGATAAATCTTATATTGGATTATCTACATCTAATGGTACAATTTTAGTTTTGGATGAACAAACTAAACAACTTGTTCGTTCTTTTAAAATGAATGATAGTGTTACTGGCTTGGCCTTTCATCCATTAGAAAATGACAAGATTATATCGACTAGTAACACTGGTGAAATTTATATTTGGGATATTAATACTGGAAGATGCAGAGAAAGAATTGTAGATTATGGTTCTTTATGTATAACTAGTATTGTTTCATCTTATAAAAGTAAGGTTCAAAGAAGAGCTATTTCTTCTTCCTATATTATGACAGGATCTACAACTGGATTCGTGAATATTTATTCATTGGATGATAATATTCAAAAAACTCAAGATAAATCTGAAAATCCAAATATTAATTCTATATTTAAGACTCCGAGGTTTACTATTGATAACATATGTACTAGCATTACTAGTATGGCAATACATCCCAGAAATGAAATTGCTGCAATCTCATCAAAATGGACAAAGGATTCTTTAAAGTTGATTAACTTATACACTGGACATGTATACAGCAATTGGCCTACAGCAAGAACTCCTTTAAAATACGTAACTTCAATGGATTTTTCAGAATATGGTGGGTATTTAGCAACTGGTAACGATAAAGGTGATGTATTACTATATAGAATTAATGACTATATTTAAACACCATATAGTAATTAATGAAAATAGAAATGTTTCAATACCACTTTTTTCTACTTATAAAATCAAGTAAATAATATTAAGCACATTCTTGAAGTTTGCAATAGTTATTATACCTTAGTCACTCTAGATTTATAATAAACTTAACTATAATATATCAAAGCTACTATTTATTTGTTTTTTTTGTTGAACTCTAAATCATTCAAGTATTAATTCTTTCAGTATTAAAAGTGAATTTACTACTTTTCTCCCTGAATCGACTTATCTAAAGCCACTGTATCTAGCATTATACTGCCATTACCAGTATTTTCATTGGTAGAAGATAAAACTTGCGCAACTTTTTGAGTTGTTGGAGCACACGTAAATTCCATAGAAGTCTTGCATGCAATATTTTCTGTATCATTAGCATTTGTATTTTCAATATTATTGCTACAAACACCAGCCACAGAAAGTTTATTTGTTGTCTCCATATGAGTTGTATTGGATGTAGGTGTAGCAGTTGGGGTGCTAGGCGCTGTAGGAGCAGTAGAAGCTGTGGTTAATGGCGAAGGCAAAATTACTGGGTTTCCACCATTTGTAATATTTGCCTCTATATTTCCCGCCGAATGTGTAGCTACTCCAATGGCAGAGCTAACATTTGAAGGAATTGCAACAGAAGGAATAGGATTATGAGTTGAGCCAGTAGAAGATGATAACGCTGCTGCATAAAGCAAAGATGCATTTCTCAATGCATTTTGTTGAAAAGCATCCATCATCATAGCATGAGGATTTCCATGCATTAGCGAAGCCATTGTAGCTGGATGTGCAGAATGCTGGCCATTTATTGCCATGTGCGGGAACAATATTTGAGCGGGCCCTGCATGTGGATGAGCATGCATTTGACTTGTAACTTGAAAGTTATTGAGTGCAGACATTGAAGGGTCGATTAGGTTAATATGATTTCTGTTGGGTGCAAAGATATTAAGGAAATGGTGGTTGTTTGGGTGGACTTGGATGTTATTGGAGGAGAAATCAGGAGCAATGGGATTGTTAATAACGGATGAAACAGCCCCTGTGTTTGTGTGTGATATGGGGAAGTTACTACACTGATTCTTTAAATTATTACATCCGTTGCTGTTTCCAAGTACTGCAGACTTCCTGAATCTTTGATTGCACATTCCTGCGTGTTCTGAGCCACCTTCAATTACAGTAGGGGCTTCTGGGTTAGATTTTTCAAACTGTCCACTGTAAAGGTTAAATGTAAGGACTCCAGGCTTTTTTCTCTTATGCGCACCTCTTGCGACAACATTTTGCCTGCAACCAATAGCAGCTGCTAAAGTTATCTCAATGGTATATTCTGAGAGATCAGGGATGAAGAAGAAGTAGTATTTTCTGGTTTCACATTCATAATAGGAGACTGCCCATGCGGGCTTTGTTCTGTCAAAGTGAATTCCTGTCATTGGACTTTTTGGTACACTAGAGAGGGATCTAGTCACATCTCTAAGCCAGTTAAGTTGCCAATCTGGAAGCATTCTGGGTGAGAAACATGTCACATTTGCTGAATTATAGTCCCTTTGGATAAATGGATTGTACTCGTCTTGTCCATTTTGGTTGATAGACTTGTTGGACTCATCATGTTTGTTAGTAGAAGATGAGCTGTTATTATTGATACTTGTTGCATTATTATTGTTGGATGTTTCACTAGTAGAATTTCCATTGTTTTCTTTGGCAGATTTTAGAATGATGTCATCTTTGTCTGTTGGTACTGTCCAAGAAAGCGATCCAATCAAGCTGGAGTGAATTCTCATAATCTTATCAAAAGAGGTTTTTCTATCATTAGACAGAAAAAGCTCGTCTTCATGAGAATTTGTTGAAATGGAATTTCCTCCTCCGATTGAGGAATTGAAGTTATTTGAGCTTGATTTATTTTCCTCTGATTTCAAGTTTAAATATTGTGGAGAGCTTTGTAAACTTTCTATACGATTCTCTCCTAAAGTTTCTACGTTTTCTGAGTTATCATCCTCTTCTCCTGCATTATCTGCTTCATCCTCTGGTGAATTTTCAAAGGACCTGGTTTCCACTACTTCATTTATGGACTTCTTTTTTGCACTGCATTCATCCATATTTGAGTTAGTTTCTGTTGCTACTGTCTCAACAGCACTGTTTACTGAGTCTATTGAGCATTCTTTTCGTCTTTTTTTCATTGATGTGTCATAAACATTTCCATTTTCAGTGCTTACTGCGATTTCTATTTTGTCTGTCGATATAATATTTTCTTGTTTAGTTCTTTCAGGAGTTGACAAAATTACTTGTACTAAGTTATCATTACCATTATTTTTGACTAACTTTTCCAAATCGTTAGATTTTGGAGAAACTATAGAGTTTGTTGCTAAATTCTTCATATTCTCCAAATTATCTTTGAATACTATTTGTGGAGTTGATGTATTTTCTGTAACAGGGATTCCATTTTTAGCTCCTGGAATATAAGGAGCGTAACTAGAACCGTATGGATACATTGGAGGCATAAATCCATGGTTTCCTTGGAATAAGTTTGTAAAGTAAAGCTGTAATAATGCTGGATCATTATATAAAGCAGTATTCATCATTCCGTTGTTGAATGATTGGTTTATCCCCTGTTGGAACATAAAAGGAGATACCATTTGTTGACTTGTCATATGAGATGCAGCTAAAGATGCGATCTGTGCAATATTTGGAGTAGGAACAGATGATGAAGATGGTGTAGGAGTGCTAGAAGGCGTGGATGAAGGAGTTAGAGTTGTTGATGGAGGAGAAAACGATTGATTCCTTTCATTCAGAGAATTTGGGTGGGAAATTAATATTTTTTGCTGATTATACATTAATTATAAATTAACTTTGGTATATATAAGCTTAAAGTAATTCTTAGTATAACATGTATATATGTTATAAGTTCTGTGTAAATATTTGGTTTAATTTTTAGAAATTAGCCTTAATTTGAAGATAATATAGTAATATAAATAGGTTTTACTATATTAATGTCTAATATAATTAATTAATTTTCTCTGTTATTTTGATCAATGTCGTCAACACAACAATGTAATTAAAGCCGAGAATATTGTTACAAAAACCACTTAAAATTGTCAATTAACCAACTTCCAAAGGTAATATTGGCTATTATATATCCCTAAATTATATGGAAGAAAAGAAAATCTCTTTTTTTTTTTTTGTAGTTTTTCTAATGAAAATTAGCCTTAATATGAATATTTTTTTCAAACTATTTTATTGCAAAATTTAAAAAAAAAATTTCATTAATATTAATTATACTCCCCCTATTTATTAAATAGCAGCAAATTTAATATATCCACCAAGTTACCCATTATTCATCTAGTGCACATGCAGATTGCAATACTAGTGGAGCAGGTGCAATTAACTTCTATTTATTTTTCTATTTATTTTATCCTATATATTAATTTGTAGACGTCTACAAAGCGAAATAGACAACTAAGTACGTAAATTCCACGGAATGTAGGGAGATATTGCCCCTCATCCCAGATATAATTTAGTAAATTTTCAAGTATATTTATAAGTTAATAAATTAAAATTATTATTAAATATTTATTTCCATTAACTACTCCAAATTATATAAAATATTTAAGAAATGTGGGGAATTTTAGGCGGGCAAATTACGTATCTTGCCTTTTTTTTAGTGGTATTATACAAATTATTTGATGGGTGGGGGGATGCTGAGGGGGGGGAAGGTTAAAGAAAGTCTTTGAAAAATTAATTTCATTATTTATAAATTTATATGTTAATTTTTTTTTTCTTTAATTTTTCTTTAATAATGAAAATGCTCTAGCAAAATTTATTTATTAGCTATTCTATGCTAATGCGCTATTATTTTCTCATTTGTTTTTTTCTCTGAAATTAATTATTATGTTTGTTTATTTTTTTGTCCACATTGTTTATTATTTGACACGTGTCAGTATGCATGCAATCTGCATGCGGTTTTGCAAAAAAAATGCAAGTGATTATAAAATAGATCCATGATTGACATTAATAAATAATAAAAATAGAAGAAATATAAATAAAAAAAAAGATTAGTAATTGTAATACTTGAGTAATTAATAACATTACAAAAAATTAATGGATTTTAAGAAATCGTTATGTTTAAGTAAATAAAAAATTAAGAGATAAAGAGGAAAAGTTGCAATAATTAAAATATATAAAATAAATTGACAGTTGTTATTTTTTTTGTATGAATTTATTCTGGTTATAAATACAAGTTATTCATTTAAGATCGAGTTAAATAAATAGAATAAAATAATATAAATATATTTATATTAAAAATGGAGGTATTTGAGATATTTATTACTAGATATATCAACTATATTAATATATGGTCAATAGAATTGACAAGTGAGAATTTTTACGAAGAATTTAGAGATGGAATATTACTAGTGAACTTATTAAAACAATGGTCAAGTTTATATGGGTATAATAATACTGAAGGTGATTTATTGATTTATAAAAGACCATTAAACAGATCTCAAGCACTTAATAATATTAATTTATGTCTAAATTTTATATTAAATCCTCCAGAAAAGAGTACATTACCTGAATATTTAAATGGAAATAATGAATTAATAGCAGCTGAAGAAATATATGATATGAATAAAGGGAGTGTAATTAGATTTATTAGTACAGTATTTCATCATTATTTAATTCCATATTTACGAGTAAATTCAAAAATAATTATAGAAAACATGAACAAGTATTTGATGTTGCATGGTTTATCATTGTCAAATGAAACAAAAGAGAATTTTTATAAAATGATTATGAAGAAGAATCTTAATCAGACTGAAGATGAGAACTTATTGGAAAGAGCAGAAAGTTGGGGGCAATATTTGAGTTTAAATATAGAAGAAATGGAAAATCGAGATAAAGTGGAAAGTAATCGTCTTAATGAAAGAGAAGAAGAGCAAGAAAAAGGGTATATTGATTTTAATAGTTATAACAACATTAAAATGGGACAAAAGAATAATGTTATAAATAATCATGTCAAACATTTTGAACCAAAATATATTAATCCATTACAATGTGATATTACTGCAAATGGATTTATGTTAATTATGGTACTTTTATATCAAATGGGATGGATTGATACTGCAATCTTATGTCAAATGTATTACGTTCCAAAAACATTGCAAGAATTTAAATGGAATCATGAAATTGTTTACTATTCTTTTCAGACAATTCATAAATATTTGAGTATACAGAAAGAATTATCAATTGTCAATCATAATACTTCAAATAAAAAATTTGATAATAGTTTTTTAAATAATGAAAATGAAGGTGATGATGAAGTGATGACTAATATTACAGATTCTGAAATACCATTTATACTTGTACCACTTTCAAGTTTATATATGGAGAATTTTTCTCCATATGTATTATTGTTACAAATTGATATATTATATAATTTATTAACACAACAAATTGATAGTAATTATGATGTTACAACGTACAGTTCTAATAGATTAGCAGTTTATGGTTTATATCAACCAATAAATCTTGAATTATTAGATGAATTAACGTATAAAGATGATTATCCATTAAATTGGACAATGAGTAATTGCGAAGTTCATCCTTCTGAAGATTTAATCAACGAAATACAAGAGGAAGAGCATGAAATAGAACAAATTGATGATTACGACTATGAAAACAATGAAAATGGTGTATCATTACATGCAAATATGGTCAGAAGTAAAAACGTCAATATTAATAATACTTCAAAATCTAGTAGTGATAATTTGGCAAGAATAGAGGCAATAATCAATGAATCTAATATGATTAATGCTAATAGTAAAAAAAAGTTGGTAGAAAATAATGACATTCATCATGAAAGTTATCTTAATAATAATAATAATAATAGTGATGATAATGATGATGATGATTATGTTGTTGGCTCAATGTATGAATATTTACAAGATAAAGAAAAAGAAATTGTTACTGATAATACAGTAAATAATTTATATGAAGATAATATTGAAGAAGTATCAGAATACGATATAGGATATACTTACGATCTTAATAATCGTAATCATCCAAGTGAAAAAAAAATGAATACTAAACAGAATGTTAATACTCCTAACGGTCAAAACAATTATAACAAAAATCGTTATCATCATTTAAATGAAAAAGTAAATCAAACTATGGAAGAAAATGGAATAGATGAAATGTTTACTGGATTAGAAAAAGAACTTGAGATTTTGAAAATATATGACGAAAATAACTTTATTGAAAAGTCATCAAAGAATGAAAATAACCCGGAAAATGTCAATGAAAAAAAGAACAATAAAAGTATTACACAAATATTTCAAGAAAAAATGGCAAGTAACACCAGAGAATTTCAAGAAAAGTTCTCAGATATATTGAATAAAGAAGAAAGTTATCAACAAACTAAAGTTAAACCATTAATTTCAAGAACAGCTTTAGAAGAACAACAAAAAAAAATTCTTGGAATGGTAAACGATGATAATGATTATGCTTCTAAAGTATTTGATATTACAAGAAAACAAAGTGATGGTGTTATTGAAAAAATTTCAACAGCAATCAGTGAAAATAATAAATTATTAGAAAAATTAAAAATGAGCATGAATATNNGAAAAGTAATATTAATAATAACCNATAATAGTAATCTTCAAAATGAAAATAAAACAGNATTNTGTTAAAAGAACAGTGAGAAACATAATTCTGCTTCTACTGGNTAAAATTAATAAAGAAATTGTTTTAAATTCAATAGAATCAAAAGAAAATAATAATCCAATAAATAATGGATTTAATAATGAACAAGTTAAAGTAAAAAATCTTGATAATTCTCAAAAATCTATAAATAATTCAGAAAATTTTAATAATGTATCAACAAAAAAAGTCTCTAGGAAGAAAAAGGTAAATAAAGTTAGCTTTAGTGATCTTGTTCAAATGGAGGTTGAAAGAGCTGCAAAGAAGAATTAAGAGAAATATATTTCTATTATTAGTAATAGAAATATTTTGTTCTCAAATATATTTTATAATTACAGGTTTAATTTAAACTCCGATTTTCAAATTAAAGATAAATAAATATACATATATATTATATATTTCAATTTAATAATTTAGGCAGTTATTAGTAATCATTTCAATAAGTAGAAACATTAATTTATAATAATTTTAATTAATTATAATGAAAATATTCTAAATTATCTCATTAAAACCAATTTTTGAAGGAATTCTTATTTATTAATTGGTTGAAAGATTGCATGTAATAGAAATTTGTGTGAAAAAACTTAGATCTAAAAATGTGTGAAAGAATTATAATACAGAAATCATTAAAAACTCAAAATTAATAAAATTAGACAAATTTAGTTATTGTGGGGAATTATTATTTATTTTTTTTTTTTTTTTATAAATATCCATATTAATTATAATTTAGTCATCTATTTTTTTTAATATTTAAATAAAAAATAAAACATATGGCGGGAACTATAAATTAGTTAATRTTAAATTATTATAACATAATAAWTGTCAAAGTTAAAGTAAATGCATTTTTTTTTTTTTAAATTTCAAGAAATAAAAAAAATTATTCAACATAAATAAATCTCATGGAGTAAACATTTACTCTGTATTTTGGAACTGTTATCTCAAGTCATCAGAACTTAAAATATTTCAGTTCATATTTTTCCAGGAAGAATAAATGGTTTTTATATTCTAATACAGAAATTGAGTGTGTGTGGTAAACTAATTTTAAATTGATAAATATTAATATATGTAATGCGTTGACAAATACTTAATTTAAATATGCCTATATATTAAATATATTTTTAAATAATCTGAGTAAGCAAACCTTAAGAAATAATGAATAAAGTTATATTACACAGAAAATTATTGGTTGAATTTATATTTTTAATAATATTATTAATATCTAAGGAGATTCCATGTGAGGACTTTATTTCAATAAAAGAATATAACGAATTAGCGAAAAATACGAATAGAGGTGGAATTAAAAGTAGTAATAATAATAATATAAAGGAAAAGAATACAATAGGACCAAAAATTACATGGATGCCTACAAAAAAGTTATACTTATGTGATAATTACCATTTTTCAGTAACAACTCCAAATTCATTTATATATCCAGAATTAGAGATAAAAATTATTGAAAGTACATTAACTCAAGGATTTACGATTTTTTTGAGATGCGGAAATTTGGCAACACCTTATAATTATGATACTAGAATTGATATTCCAAGTGGAATTAATAAAGGAACAATATTTGGTAGAAAACTTCCTCTATGTAATTTCCCACTATTAGATAATAATGCTTATAATATTGATATTTATATTGGCGATGTTGATATAGAATTTACAAGAAGACATTATTGTCCTTGTTCTTCACAATACGTAATTTTAAGTATTGGATGTTTGGTGGAATATAATAATAATGAAATTATGACTCTTTCTCCATCTTCAGAATATAGCTTAACTGGTCCAATTAATAATAAAAAAGATAATATAAAAGATTCAGGTAAAAGTATGATTAATAGCAATAATTTACCATTAAATAACTTGAAGATATTTTCAACTCCAGTTTGTATATTAGAGAATGACTTTGTTACAATATGTAATGCAGTATTACAATTTTCGATTCAGATTGGTGAAATAAATAATAATAAAAAAGATATGAATAATGAATTAATTGATAATATTTCACATAATTTTTGCATTTACTTATCACCATATTATTGGAATGATGAATTATTGGATAAAATAAATAAGAATAACCAATTAACATTTGATAAAAAAGAAACAAATTCGAACATTAAAGATTCATTAGCATCAATACCATTAATAAATGATCATTTAAATTCACCATTTTCACCAAATATATGTATTGATTTAAAGAATGAATTATCAGATAATTTAATAAAGAATGAGAATCTTCCTCCACAACTTAGAAGTAATGTTGATTCAATATCAATGAAACTGGTAAGAAATGATAGTGGTGAAAATAATAATAAAAATGATCCAAAGATGATCAAAGTAAATTTAATTTTAAATAATATAAAACCATCAAAATATTTCATTTATCCATTTCTTTTCCAATATAATACCAGATCAAACATAGATATGGGGATATCTGAGAATAGTAATATAAATAGTTTTAATATGAAATTCTTTTATGATTTGAATTATACACAATTAACAGGAGATCCATTCATAGTAAAGTGGTTAACAACAAGAGTAGATCCAAATTATAAATTGGAAACTATGCCAAGAATGATAGAGAGTGAAAATTTGGATATGAATGTTAAATTGAATGAACCATTTTATATTGTAATACCAAAAACAAAAACAAATATTCTTTCTTTTGAAAGTAATAATTTGTTTTTATATATAAGTAATGAATTATTGTATTTATTTGATAGATATAATTGCTCACTGATCATTGATTATATTGGATTACTTGGAAGATTTCCAGTATATAATGAGAATAATTATAATTTAATAAAAGATTATGAATTAAAAGAGACGAAAATCTTTAATACAGCTTCAGAACCCAAAATAATTGATAATTCAATAATACAGATAGCAAATATTTCAATACCACTATCAACAATTAATAATAATCTTCCATTTGCTTTTAAGATCAATATTAAGACAGATATTAAACCAACGGAGAATATTCCAATAAAATCAATAAATATTAGATTGAAGCATCAGATGATACCAAAAATGTGTAAAGCATCAACATGTTCAGGACATGGAGATTGTTCTTTAGTAGAATATTCGGGAAATATTAATATTTATTGTTCGTGCTATCCTGGATGGGGTGGATTTTATTGTTCATATCCATATTTATCAAGTCAATCAATATTAGCTTATCCAATAACATTAGTGGGAACGAATTTTGTTGCAATTCCAACAATTCTGGTATGCATATTTAAGAAGAAATGGCTAGTAGCCTTTTTAGCTTTTATTGCAGGATTAATATCATCAATATTTCATGCTGCAGAAGTTGGTTTACTTGTTGATCATGAAGATATGCTTTTAAAAGGTGATTTAATTTCAGCTCAGCTTATTATTTCTTTTGTATTTATATTACTTTGCAGATTTAATTATAAAGTTGAGATTTCATTATTATTCGCACAGATAATTGTTTTAGTTCTTCTTACTTTATTAACTTCAAGACTAGTAACAACAGTAATTCCATTAATGAATTGTTTTACAATTCTACTTTCAAGAATAATTTATTGGTATAGTACCACAAAATTATATAGTGAAAAGATCCCATCAAATATTTCGTGTACAATTCCCATTGAGTTGACAAATACATTAAATACTCCAACCAATTTAATTTCAAAAGATAACAATAATTCAAATAATAGCGAAGAATTGAAAAAATCTCCACAAAATTCTTCAAATTGCATTAGCGCTTGTAAAGATTGTCAGAAAAATTCTTCTGCATCTCAGTTTAATATTTCAAAAGTTGATGATATTGCTTCAGTTGATGATGTTGCTCAGAATCCAAATTCTGCTCGGAATTTAAATTCAACAGTTCGTAATGCAAATCATTTTTTTACTCGCTTACAATATTCCATTATTAACGGTTATAAGAAACTTATTTTCATTTTTGATCGTGAATATTACTCACCTAGACATATTTTAATTGGATTTATTATGGGCACCATTGGTTGTATTACTTGGTTTCTTGAAACTGTGGACACTTATTGGTTTTTCCATTCAATATGGCATATTATGGCATTTCTTGCAAGTACATTTATTATTCACGGATGTGTACCACCAAAAATTCATTTATTCCCAAGTAAGAGCCATGATTTTGCCTTCAACCGAAAAATTGGTCAAATAGACATCAGTAATAATAAAGCCGGCTTAGAGAAGCCTGTTGAATTTGCTGATGGTGTAATTAATGTTGAACTTAAATAGTAATATTATAGCATTAATCCAATAAATATGTGGAGTTATTGATATAGATTTATCCAGTGGTGTATTACTGTTAGTAAGGATTATTGTTATACTATAATAAAAAAAATGTTTATAAATCAATTGCCAAATTTTTCTCTTAATTGATTTAATCATTTTTTCCACAAATCTTTCAATTCAATGTGGACAATAAAAACAATAACAAATTTGCATGTATGACGTGTTTGGTTGCATGCATTTGCATGTAATGCATGGAAAAATAAAATAAAGCTCTAAATAGAAAATTAATTATTTGACAGGAAATGAGTAAATAAATATTCTTCAAATGATTAAATAGTAAATATCATTGCAACTAACAACAATAATGACGAAAATTTAAGTAATTATTGTGATAATTAGCATTTAGCTGTTAAACAAAAATTAAAAAAAAGGAAATTTAATTAGTGCTTTTTTTTCCTCCCAGTTTCACCCCCAGAGATTAATATAGTTTTCAATCATTTTTTGGCTAAAATATCATATATTAATATAAATTTTTAAAGTAGCTTTAAAATTAAAATAATTAAATAAAATCAAATATTTAATTAAACGATTTTTTATATCAAGGGTGTAATATATGCAAAAACACTCAGTGTTCTCCGAGAATCATTTTGGCGCCAGCAATGTGCACCCAGGTGGTAACATGTCAAAAAGATTAGACGATAATTTAGGTATAAGTAAAATAACTAACAATAGATATATCATGAAAATATCAAATAATATAAAAGTCTGAAAAGAGAATAGAGAATTAAAAAGCATATAATTTAGAATTTCTAATAAGATCTATTAAGATAAGCGTCAAAATAAGCCAATTCTAAATAATATATTATATTTTCATAGATAAATTTCATTGCAAAATAAATTTCATTCATCTATTTGCGAGTTTAAAACTGAAAAAAAATATTGAGTTTAGATATTTGTTTGGGAAGTCAATAATCTAAAGATTTATTTCTTGGTCTAATTAAGTAATGACAATTTTCTACAAATTTATAGAATTACAATATCAATTAAAAAGTCATTAAATTAAATAACTTTTTTTCACAATAAGTATTCAATATATTACTACTATATTGTCAGTTGGATAAGGTAATAATAATAATAATAAATTTTGAAAGATAGAAATAATTCAAATAAGATGGCTATTATAGACTTAGCTAGCCTTTGTTCACCAATACATACGTTTAAACGTGGTTTAATATTTGCACAAAACCAAAATTCTCCAAGCAAAGATCAAGGATTTGAAACATTAAATAATTCTCAAAGCAGAATTCATTCAAATAGTAATTCATCTTTAGGAGCTCAAGGCGATATTTCAAATTATGCAACATTAAATGCTACTCATTTAAAAACTAAAGGTGAATATTCAATTCCGGGAAGGAATATTGAATATAATTCAAATCCAAATTCTTCATCATTAGAGACTGCAAGATCTGAGTTAGGAGCAGGAACAGGGGCAGTAATAGGAACAGGAGCAATAATAGGAACAGGAGCAGGAATAGGAACAGGAGCAGGAATAGGAGCTGGAACAATTCTAGGTCCAAGCACAAGCCTAGGTTTAGTATCTGGATTAGGGCAAAAATCTGAATCATCCTCCAATTATGAATCAAATAAGAGTGAAACAAAATTAGGATGTCATTTAAAAACTAATCAAGAAAGTGCAGTTTTAGTTAAACAAATACCTAATAATCAAACTCAAAGAGGAGGTTTGAATCTAATGAAAATTACTCAGAATATTCAAAGTTATGGATATAGATATAATTATGATAATTTAAATATCTTTGCTAATCATAATAATTTGAATACTAATACTTATCAAAAAAATACTATTGCAATATTTGATCTTGATGATACATTAATTCCAACAGATTGGATTAGAGACACTTATACTAAGATTAGACAAAATCCTGCATTGAGCTATTTATTCTCAAATTCTTCTAATAATGTCTATCAATATATAAGGATGCAGATTGATCAGCAAGTCAATTACCAATTAATACCAAGTATTATTCGAATCTTAAGTTATGCTAAAAATATGTTCTTAGATGTAGCAATTGTTACAAATGCAAGATCTACTGGATGGCTTAAAGTTGTTGATACTATGTTTCCAGAACTAAGTAATGCTTTAAACGAATTAGGAATTCAGATCATTCGAACTAATCCTATTGGTCAAGAACCAGATATTGAAGATGGAGAAAAGTACTTTAATTATTGGATGTTGGCCAAAAAATTTGAATTTGAGAAGATTGTAACTAGATGGACTTCAAATATAGACAATATTAAATTAGATTTGATTAGTATTGGCGATAATGATTTTGAAGAATGTGCTGCAGTTCATTTAGCTGTTGTTGATAAAGCTGTTAGATATTCAAAAATTATTAGATGTTCTTCAGGACTTTCTCCAAAAGCTTTTATTACTCAACTTCAAGCAATCTCAAATGCAATAGAAATTGAAAGAAAAAGAAACTCATCACATTCATGGATTAATTATAGTAATACTGTTTCTTCTATTATTATTGAAAGTGGCCAACCATTTAATTCTGAGACAATGAATATATTTGAAGATTATTCTACCGAAGATGAATAATTCATTTTATTGATATTAATTTAATTTATGGGTTTATTTATTAGCAGGTTTCTTAATAAGGAAGGTATTATAGGAAATGCAGTTATATTTAGTTAACTTTAGGCCTAATAAGATTAGGAAAAAAACAAAAAAAAAAAAAAAAAATCAAAATAATCAATGCCAGAGAAAATTGTAGATTAATGAATATTTTCAGCCTTGAATTATTGTTTCATATATTTCAGTATGCTAGGATAAGCTATTATTGAGTTTTGTTTAATTTGTATTTTATTAAAATCATTTTTAAGTTTTGCATGCATGCATGCATGTCATTCTCACACTTGGAAAAAAAAAATCTTAACAAATAAATACTAATAATTTGTTATCTAATGGAATAATTTACTATTTAGAATTGTTTTAAATCAAACATTAGGATCAGAACAGAGTTTAATTAGTATACATGCAAATGTCTATTAGATATATAAATATATATCTAATAGATATTATAGTTAAAATCTAAATTCTGACACGTAATTATGTAAATAAATATATTAAACAATATTAATTGTTTGATTTAGCTAGAAAAAGTTGAAATATTTACTAAGTTATTGAAATCAATAATATATACTTTCACATATTGAAAAAAAAGATAAAATTACATTTTTGTTGGATCAGTGCCTTGTTTTTTAGAGTATGCATAATGAAGTTCAGAAACATCTTCTCCTGGTACATGCTTAATAACACCATTTTTATTTATTTGATAAACTCTAACAAGACCTCCTGAACCACCATCTCTGTTTGTTGCAATTACAATAGCTCTCTTTCCAAGATCAATAGCTTCTTCATCAGTTAAATCATATCTATACCCACTGTCTAAAACACCATAAGCATATAAAGAACCTGATCCAACAGAAAATTTACAATCTTTTACTCTAGATCCTTCATTATCTACATAATACAGATGAGGACCATCTTTATCAAATCCTGCAATCATAATTCCTGCAGAAAGATCATAAGCTCTATAATGGAAGAATATATTGGTGATCATCTTCGAAGCTCCCGCTACACTAATTCTTTCTCCATTTCTAAGTTCATAAAGTCTACATAACTTTGAAAGTACTCTTTCCCAATATGAACAATCTGCTGCACCTCCTGCCATAGTTCCTAATAAGAAATCATTAATCTGAATAATCTTTTTCACTTCTTGACTTGCAATATAACTTCCTTGTGATGCTCTACTATCAACTGCTAATATTACTCCTCCTTGATAAATGAATCCTAATGTTGTAGTACCTCTATTCATCATCTTTCTGATCTCTCCTTTATTATATTCACTTACAAATTTACATGGATTTTCAATCTTTGCATATTGAAAAGTTTCTTCATATATTCTTTCCACAAAATCTTCTTCATCTTTATCATTTCCAAAGAAATCCAATCTTAAAAATCCTGAATTTTTCAAATTCTCATTTCTTATTCCATAGTGGTTGATTGCTTCAATGCCTGAATCCAAAAAATCAAAAGTCATTTTTTTTACAAACTTGTATGGATTATTTACGAAAAAAATTAACAGAAAAGTAATGCAATATAACAAACTATTTTGCAATCTTTAACACAATTGGCTTGAATTAAGTTATAAACTATTCTTTTGTTATTCTTTAAAAAAAACAACTTGTTCCTCCCTTTCTTTTAACCTTTCTTCAAACTCACAATGTTTAACAATTAAACAAATATCCTCAATTTTTACTTATTTAATTACTATACAATTATTATTAATATCAATTTATTATTACATTTCTCCAAAACACCCCCCAAAAACTCCCGCCACATTTGGGCGGTAACTAACAAATATATAATATTTAATTTATGTGTGTAGCATATTTATATTATTTGTGCTAATAAATGAATAATAAATTGTAAAGAAAAGAAAGAATTTTCAGTAATATTTTACATTTATCAGTATTGTTTTACATTTATAATATATATTTGTTAGTATTCACTTAAAATAGATTTGACAAATAGTTTGAACTTTTCATATTGTAATGATTTTTTAATAGTGTTGGATATATAACATTTTAATTTTAATGCAAAGTTGTTGAACCAATTTTCATCTGTATTTAATTCTTTTAAAAAAACATAATCTAAAGGAGATATATTAGTATTTGGTAAAAGTTGGGAATTAATATATATCTTAGTTTGATATATATTAAAGTTACATACATGGTGGATAATAAAAGAAAATGTAATTAATTAATTAAAACAAATACAAAAAAAGTCCAATTTGGTTTTATTGTTAGAAATTAAATAACAAAACTTGAAAATTTGTTAATTTTAATAAATATTTTATCAGAAAATATATTAAAATAATTAATAACAAAGTTGATATGGAAGGTGCAGATTTTTCAGAATGGTTGGAGCTAAATATTGGCAAAAGCTTTGTTGTTTTATTAAATGAATTTGTAAATGATAGAAGAATCTCTCCAAGCCAAAGTACAAAAATGATAGAAAATTATATAGAATCTTGTTCAGAAATTTTAAAAAAACATGTAAAATCAGGTCGAAAGCTTAAGTGTGAAGGAGCCATTAGTCATTATAACTGTATTGATGGAAAATGGGATTTGGTTATCAAGGATTTAGTTATTTTTGGCAAATCTCTAGGAAGAGTAAAAAGCAAATATGTGAAAGTTTCAGGTAAAGAAGTTAAGAAGACAATACTATAAAATTAATAGAAAATATTACAAATTAATGAATAAATTATTGGTGTAAAAAAAATTAGATGTAAATAATAATATTGAACTATTTATTTAAAGACATCACGAATAAATGAGTAAAAAACTATTAATATAAAGAAAAATATCCAAAACCGAATTTATCTTTCAATTGAATTGTTTAAAAAAATTGATTTAAACTCAAATCTGTTATTTTACAAGTATCATTATTAGAGTAATAATTTTTAAGAGCTGATAATTGAACAATATCAGAATTAGTAGATATAAATTCCTTAAGAAATTTATATTTTTTAAGTAGATTCAAGCCTTTTTCAAACTGTTTCATATCACAATATATCTTAAGTATGATATTAATAACATTAATAAAGCTTTCTAAATGCTCCTTTTCTTCATATTCTAAATCGTTTAAGATTTTATGAGAAATTGAGATTGAATCCATTTCTTTGTTAATTGTTGAATCATTATTTACATTTTCAATAAAATTATTATCATACTTCAAAATAATTAATTTCTGATTTTGTTCATTGAGAGTTTTGTTATTATTATGATAATTATATTCATTCTTGGAATTATCAATATTTTCTTTCTCAATAATTTTCAATTTTACACCATTTTTAGATTGTTCACAATTATTCAACTTTGAGTAAAATGGAAGCAAAATACTTACATATAAAAATTTATCAAAAACTTCCAAAGCCAAAATATTCCAAGTTTTATTATATATTAAATCATTATAATTGTTAAGAATTCTTCCCAATTTATAGTAATATTCAAATTCCATTTTCGCAGTACTTGGAATTGCTGGAATATAATTCTCAACAACTTCTCTCGTACAAATCGACAAGTCCAACTCAAAAACTAACCCTAAATTTTCTTCAATATTATCTTCAATTTTATATCCCTTATTCTCAAGTTCTTTGATTAATTTTCCCGCCTCCCAAATTGCATGCGAATTTTTATTTGCATTACTTTCAGAAATAAATAAAGAATTTGTTTTTTGTTGAATTATACTTTTTGATTTAACTTGAAGTTCTGATGGGGGGAAAAGGAAGATAATTGATAAAGGAATTTTAATAGTATATTTTCCTCCAAGAAAACAATAAAGAATAGATTGTTCAAGCCATATTGGAAGATTGTAAAAGCCTGGAGTAACTTGTAAAAGAGCTTTTTTAATGTTTTCAGTGGATTTAAATGGTAATGAAAGTTCAATTCTTTTTCCTTGGTTAAAATTATCAACAAAAGTAAAGTTTTCTAAAAGAATATTAATTCTTGTATTATGTTCTAAATTTAAGCTAGAAATTCTTTTAGCTGATAATTTTCCGTCTTTAAGAATGGAATTGTCATTATATAGTGACTCGTTCTCAAAGGATGATAATTTAACATTATTATTTTGAATTTCTTTATTAAATGGGAGTTTTATGCGGATATTCTTTTCCCAGTGAAATCCTGTTAAATGAATTAGTATGTTAAGCTTTTCATTATTAGTAGGATAAATTCTAAACTCAGAAATCTCACCAAGTTTCATGGATAATATACAATAGATAAAGTTATTCATAGGGAATATTTCATTTCCAAAGATCTCTTTGATTATTTTATTACTTTCTGATAAATTTTCAAGATTTAAAGAAACCTTTATCCACTCTAATCCAGAATTCAAGTTATTTAGTTTTGGAGACGTAGCAAAATTGTCCAGAACAGTCTCAAGCTGCAATTTAGAAATCAGTAATTCCACTTTGTCCTTTTTATTTGGAGATTTTAAATGAACTCCTCTTTTCCAAATTTTCTTATAAACTTTATCACAAATCATCTCAATATGATAAAAGTCATGCAAGGTTATTTTATATATATCAAATTCATTTACTTCCTTTTTTATCAAATTTATCAACTTTTTGGATCTATTATTATAATTCTTATAATCCTCCACATGTATTATTGAATTTGAACAGATTTTACCATTTAAATCTCTTGGTTTTGAGAAAACTGAGTCTTTTCTGATTAATATATTAGATTTCTCTCCTTTAAGCATTTTTCTAAGTGCCATTTCAATACCCCATGGTATTTCTCTCTTCCTAGTAGAGTCATATTTATCCATTGAATAGTCACCCAGAATGAGCTTTAATCTGCTATTTTCTTCCTGAGTAGTATTTGTATTACTACTACTACTACTACTACTACTACAAATACAACCACCATTAGTACTGGATTCTACTTTATTTGGACCTTCTAATTCAATAAGAAGTTCATCACCAATACTTGGTTTTTCGTATCCACTTCCACATGATATAATCTCTTTAAGTACTCCTTTTAATGAAATAATTGAATAATCTCCAATAGAGTCTAGGGGTAATTCATCATCGGAATTAATTTCTGTGATATCACTTAACTCAGAATCAGAAGTTTCTCTCATTTTCAATATGAATCAACTCAATTCAATACTGTTTATATATTATTGCTTATTTAGTATTAATTCATTAAATTCCTTTTGTATAATTACCAATGATAGAACTATATAGTTGATTTATTTGTTATAACCTTCAATTTTTGCTTTTGCAAATTAAATTAACTTTTTCAATTAATTCTTACTGGATTAAGTTGATTTTTGATTTATTTGTTATTAAATAGTTGAGAGAAAAAAATTGATTAGTAATTAAAAATATAAGTGGCAATAATGTTGTTAATAAAATAGTTAAGGATATTTATGGATGATTTACAGAATGAAAGGTTTAGTAGCTTTAAATGTAACTAAATATTAATCCATTAAGAAGAAAAAGAAAATTTTTACCTTGATTTTTTTTTTTAAATTAATTCTTATACTTTCTTTTTATAGATATATATTAGACATATGAACATTTTTATTATTATTGAGATTTTGGCGGGCTCTGTGGGATTTTAATTTTCAATTGCATGCAATAGAAAATTTATAACAATAAAAAAAAGACAAAAATAAAATGAATGACTATTTAGTATTATTATTACTTATCTAACTATTTATTAGTAGTTCAAGATCTTTAATAAACAATTTTGAGTTCAGTAGATTAGTTCCTCCAAGAATTATGTCAACATCATATAAGTTTCTAATGACATTTACATCTCTAGATTCTTCCAAAGTTACACCTCCAACAACAAATACCATAATTTTTAGTGGTTTTTTTGAAGAATTATAATCATCAGTAGTTGATGGAAATCTACTATTTTTTAGTTTACCTTTAACCAAATTTTCTAATATATAGTATAATAAAGTTTTATGTTGAATATAAATATTATTATTATTAGACTTATTAATTGTATTCTTTGCAATATTTAATAGTGTCTTATTCAGAAAGAGGTCTCCAGATCTGAAATTTTCTCCAAATACTTGCAACAATTTATCAATATAATTTGCCTGAGTTCCTAAATGGTACTTAAAATTGTTGATTTGTATTTCTTCCTTTTCATATTTCAAGGAATAAAGAAGAGCTAGTCTTAATTTGTCAAATTGAGAAATTCTAGTATCTGATAATAGATTTCCTATTTGTCTTGAATGTTCATCAACATTATCACAAACTGTTAAATCTTGTTCTAATGCAGATATTCTCATTAAGTCTCTTTCTTGAACAATTCTTGAAAGTTCATGAAGTATATTTACATGTTTATAAATATTATTATACTCTTTTTTAAAATCTGGATACATTTGAACAAATCTACTAATATCATCAATTGTTTCTAGACGATGATTAGTTTTAGAAGATTCATGATGATTATTGACCAAATCTCGGATAGAAAATCCAATATCTCCAAAATTATCGTATTTATGATCTCTAAAAAAATCATCATATTGTTCAGATAAAACATATTCTTCTTTTTCTTTGTTAGAAAACCCTCCATTATCTAAACATAATCTATTATTCTTAATTTCTAATAATTCATGTATCATTGCATGATAAGTCCACTGAGTTAAAAGAGGAGTAACAGGGTCTTCTCTTCTATCAAGTATTAATAGAATAGTACTTTCATTTCTCTTATCGTCGTAGCTTTCTGATCTAGTGTTAACAAATTCTCCCGATACTAAGTCTATTAGATTAGAATCTAATAGTCTTCTTTCTACTGCAAATGCAATATTTCTACATAATGGAGAATTTGCTAAATATCGTATAACAGGAATCTCTCCAAGTTGAAGACTTGCTGAGTAAATACCTTCAATCATTCTTGAGAATAATGTTTCTTCATAAGTTGTCCAACTTGATGGAAGATTATACATTGAAGCTTTAATATTCGAAATTGAATTAATTATATTTTACATAATTTTGATTAAATTTAAACTTACCAAAATAGTTCATACTCAATGAAAATAAGTCGCAGCTTATAACATTAAAATCTAACTTGACTTCTTGTATTCTTTTAATTACGTCATTTTCATCACTAACAGCAATCTTTTGTAGTATTTGTGGGGATATGTTATTAGTAAAATATACATAATATTCTTTGAATAAAGGTTTTTTAAGTTCATTACATAAAATTGAGATATTTTCTTTATTTGGTCTAATAAAGTAAATTCCAGAGAAATGTGGAAGGTTTGACCTATTTGTCACATCTATTAGCTCTGTAAGAAATACTTCCCTTTTTAACAACTCAGATTGAGAAAATACCAAAGAGATTTGTTGAACAGTTTCTCTATCCAAAATTAGAATCTAAAATCAGCAAGTTTTATTGTTAATTATTTTAGGTTTAATAGAAGTCAAATGAATAATAATGGTAGTAATGATTAATATTTTTTGTAATTAAAATAATATATTAAGTAGGATTTTACTTACTTTGATTCCAGAAATTCTATTAAAAATAGAATGTATAAGTTCATGGCCGTTTTTCACCAAGTTTGTCATGATATCAGGCTCTATTTAATTATATTTTTGATTTCTGATGATTTAATTAATTTATTCTTTTTTTTTTTTTTAAATCAAACCACCCAGATTCTTATTAATTAATCCTTTGAAACAATTCTAGCTAGTATTTAAAAATTTTTTTTTTTTTTTATCAAGAGCAAAATTATTAAACGAAGGAATGAATCAAAAGATTTTGACAAATCTTTAATATTTATTTCAACATTAAATTATCAGAATTACTCATTCTTTATCTCAAAATTATTATTATTTTTTAAATATTTCCCTCTATTTTTTTAAATTATTTATCATATACCGGTATATTTAATTTGGCGCCTGTGTGCATGTGGGGCAGTGAGCAAAAATTACTTATTTTTAGTGCATTAGGAAAAAAATGTGCTTTGAAATAAATATTCAAAACAACACAGAATTTTTAAAACCATGATTAAGTTTATATTAAAATATTTACAGAAATTCTCAGCAATAAATCTAAATTGATTAAATACAATTTTATTTCGAATAATAGCTATTATTAGCTAGTTTCTTTTTTATTCTATTTTCTTTTAAAAATTATTCAAAATTTATGTGGAAAAATAAAGATAAAAATAAATATAATTAAGTAATTATAAGCTTGACTCTTTGGCTTTGTTAAGTTCATGTTTGTTTTTCTCTTTAATTTTAGCTCTTATAAAATCGTATAGATCCTTGTTAGTATTAAGTCTTTCTTTATGTAGAGAGTTAGGTTGATCTACTTGAAGACAAACATTGTTAAATTTATCCCAACAAGCTTTAATGAAATTTTTTAAGAAGAAATTAAGTAAAACTTTTGGTGGTTCAAAAAGTAAATCAATTTTCCACTTAAAAATTAAGTGGGTCAAATTATCACCATGGGGGCTGACAAATCCTCCACCAGAAATATTTGCTCTATTTGAATATCCTAGTGAATATGGAATTTCAACTTTTAGTCTTGGATGAAAACCATGATCTTCAATTGAAGATGCATGAATGAATATTCTGTTATTAGGAATTATTTCATCACTTGCCCAAATTTCTAAAATAATTTCTCTATTAGAAAAAGGCCATGGAATATCTATATAAATTGCAGTAACTAAGTGTATTCTATCTTTATGTAGAATTTCTTTAATAGAATTAAGCCCAAATTTTATTGGAAAAGTATAATACGGAATCCAATCTTTATATAAATCTCTTTCATAAAATACAGAAAGAATGTTTAAAATATTAGTTTTAATAAATCCTTGAAAGCAAATCTCAATAATTGAAGAGTTCTCATAGCTTCGATACCATAAATCAAAGGGATCTTTTTGAATAATATATTGCCATTCTCTTGGTTTTGTTTTTGTTATTAGTCCACTACATTCTTCGTACTCTTTATTTTCAAATAAATCACCATTCTCATCAAAATAGCAATCATGATTAATTTCTAATTCCCTACCACTATTTAGTGATTCCAATTTACTGTTTGAAGATTTGAATGACTTGTTACTTTCTGTTTCATTTTCTGAAAAGAATTCTTCATTTGTTTTATCCTCAGAATTATTAATTTTGAACTCGTGAAACAATTCGTTATCTTCATGATTATTATAAAAATTAGAATTAATATCAATTTCATTTATATTTAAATCATTAAAATTATTTGAAAAATATTTAATACTTGCTGCTCTTCTCTGTATTTCCAATATTATAGGATCTTTATTATATAGACTTTTAAATCCATACCTAAAAATAAATAATAATAATATTAATGGTATTAATTCATTTTAATCATTTTAATATTAAAACATACTTTTTAATCAAATTTTGTACTATTACATGCGATTCCCACACTCTTTCATCTCTATATAGAAAAGTTGCCTTTTCTAACAGTTTTTCTAAAACTCTCATTTCAAGATAATTTCTTATTCAGCTTTATAATTAACAATTAGTAATGAAAGGTTGTATTGATAACTGAATAATAAATTATAATATTATTAATTTTATTTTAATTATTAAGAAATTTAAAATACTATTTAATATTTAAATAAATTACAGCTTGCCGCCTTTTGTGTGTAATTACTTAAAATAAACGATACCTAATTAAAAAAAAATAATAATAAATTCTTCTTATTAATAAAATTATTAATAATTTCAAATCCAAGTAAAAATAAAAGTTATTGAAGAGATTGTTTAGAGCAAGTTTATATTTATTGTATTCCAAATTCAGTTTTTGGATATTTTATTTTGAGGAAAAAAAAAAAAAAATGAGTGGCTCTATACATGAAAATCCGTCCATTGATATTTTAAAAGAACTTAAGTTAGCAGGAAATCATCAGATTATAACACATAATGAAAACCAATTTGATGATATTGCTAAAATTAATTTAAATTATATCGAAAATCTTCAATACTTGAAACCTTTTATAAGTAATTCCTCAAATGAATCGCAATATGATGTTGCAGCACTGGTTCATTTATTAAGCTTGCAAAGAAATAAAATGAGAGTGTTAGCCTATATGTAAGTTTTATATATAATATTAATGCATGCATTTATATGCATGCCATATTTTTTAATTCATTTTAATTTTTTTTTCTTAAAAAAAAAGCAAAAAAAGATGTGATCAGCTAAAATCATATAGATGGAATCACGGAAAACATCTAAGCAATGAAGTTCTATCAAAAATTTCAAGAAGTGAAGAAAGTTTTTTCCATGGATATTGCAGCTTGATTGATGAATATAACACAAGTATAAACAATAAATATAATACTCCAGATTCAGATTTATGTAACCACAAAATTGGAAGAAGTATCCAAGGAAATTTCAATTTTTGTCAAGTTATTAGTCCTAAACAATTTTCCAAGGATGTTATTGAATTTAATAATGGGAAATATAAGACAAAATCTCAACAAGTTTTCTATAATTCTGGTTCTTTTACATTTTTCACAAAAGAGCAAGTAGCTACTCATGGACATAGTTCCGATATTGTTCCCATTCAAAAAAGTTAAATTTAATCAAATCATATAATTGAAATTATATTAAACTTTAAAACGCTCATATTTTTAATATATTTAAATATTATATACAAACTGATATAAAAATTAACTAATAAAAAAGAAGGAAAAAAAACCTTTATTCAAATCAATTAAATATATACATTTAATGTATTACAATGTGGACATATATATTGTTAGAATTAAAATAAGTAATTATTTTTGCATGCACACATTAATTTTTTTTTTGCACACACTTTAATAATTATTAATTAATATAGCAGTTAGTTGTGTGTAATAATTCAATTAATAAATGTTGAAATAAAATTGTAAATATTTATTTATTTTTTTTAAAAGATAATTTAGTAATTTAGTTATTTAAAAGTGTATTATTTTTTTAGTAATATTGATGATGAACAGAAATTAACATATTTGACTATTAAATTATAGATATTATTTTGAATTAATTTTTTTCTGCCATATTTTAAAGAAATCTTATATAGACAAAACGGCGAGGGGAGTTGAAATTTCAAAATAAATAAATAAATAATTATTAGTGAGAAAAAAAATTCATGTATAATACAAGTAATTTGTATTAATTAGAGGATATTAGGAGAGGAATTCCTGGCTATTATTTCTATTCTTTTATTTAGAATTGAAGTACTCCTCTCAATCCAACTTGAGCATCCCTAACAGATTTCATAAAATAAATGTTTTTATATTTTTGTAATTTTGAAGTTAAAGTAATAAATTCAAAACAAAAATACCAAGAAGTAATTTAAGATTATTAAAAGAATATTCTGAGGATTTTATTTCTGATTTTATTTGATAATTTCATTTAAATTATTGCAAATTTCTATTTAATTTTCATGTGAAAAAGAGGCAATTTATGATTTTTTAAGACTAATATGACTTTTTGAAACTCATAGCCGATTAAATATTGTCAAAAATTTAGTTTGACAGCTTTGTTGAAAAGAAAGTGGTTTATTTGGAGAAATTAATATTCATTTTTTTTAAAAGTTATAGGACAAAATTTTATATATTTATAGAGAAGGAATTCTAAATTAGAATTTGGAATTTTATGGGTGGGTGTTTTTCAAAGAAATCTATAAATAAGGAAAACTTAGTTTTTTCTCAGGAGAAGAATAATTGTGTAAGTAATTTACCTAATACTGTTACCAATTTTTCAATGAATCCTTATACAAATATGGAGGGAGGCAACAAAGGATTTTCTAATTACTCTGCTGTAAATTATGATAGAAGGAGGTTATCGGTGAGCCAGAGTGATCCTGTCAATGATTCTGACATTAATGATATACCCAGAGGAAGAGCAGTATTTAATGCTTCTTACAAAGATTCTCCTCAGTTTAAACCTTCAGAGTTTATGACACCAAGCGGGATTCATAATGGTATTTTAAATGACTTCAATAATCAAAAAGCGGATAGCTTTGAGCTTGGTAATTCCAGAAGAAGATTATCAGTAACAGGAATGCTTTCTCAAAGAGCCCAAGAAACATTTGAATCAAAAGCTGAAGAAGTAATTGGTAACGATTCTGGTAATTCCGAATTACAAAGGGGAATTGGGTATGTTTGTAGAAAAGGACTAAAACCTGAGAGTCCTAATCAAGATGATTTTTTTATATTGAAAACTGAAAATTGGGGATTATTTGGTGTTTTTGATGGACATGGACCATTTGGACATGATGTGAGTAACTTTATTCAAAAAGATATGCCGGCATTAATTTTAAAAGACAAACAATGGAAGACTCATCCACAAGATGTACTTCACTATGCATTTATTAAAGCAAATCAAAGATTGCAAGAACATGTTTTAGAGACAAATCAATTTGATTGTAGCCTTTCTGGAACTACTGCGACAGTCATTCTTCATTTACCTTTAGAAAATCGAATTATTGCAGCTCATGTTGGCGATTCTAGATCCGTACTTGCAAGGTGGTCGAGATCAGGAAGAGTTTTAGAAGCTGTAGATCTTACCAATGATCACAAACCTAACTCAGAATCTGAAAAAAGAAGAATTATTGCAGCAGGAGGTCAAGTAAAAAGAATAGAAGGAGATATCCCTTACCGTGTATTTATTAAAGGAAAAATGTATCCTGGGCTTGCAATGAGCAGAGCTATTGGTGATACTCTTGGATATCAAGCTGGCATTATTCCTGAACCTGATATAAATACTTTTCAGATACAACCAGAAAAGGATGCTTTCATTTTAATTTGTTCAGATGGTGTTTGGGAGTTCATTTCTTCTCAAGAAGCTGTAGATATCGTTGCAGAAGGAGGTTCTTCAGATGCACAGCTTTCTGCTGAGAAACTTGCAAGGGAGGCTTGGAGGAGATGGATTCAAGAAGAAGGAAATGTTGTTGATGATATTACTGTTCAAGTTATTTATCTTCAATCTTAAATAAGTGTTTTGAGATTATTATTCTCAAAGTAATGATTAAATTAATAAGCAAGATTAAGAAAATAAAATGGATTATTATTGTTTCTTTTTTGACAACAAATAATTTCACAAAAAATATAAATTATGTGCATTGATTGTTTTATTTTTTTTTTCATATTTTAAATTGCATTATTGGGAATTAGAAATTTAATTAAATACTTAAATTATTAAAAGAATTTCAAGATACTTAAAATTAATTGATTGATTTTAGTATCTGAGTAGAATTCTATTTGTTGTATCTCTTAGTTTAATTGACCATTAAATTTATCAGTATTATTTAAATAGTTTTTTCCTTTTTTATTATTATTTTCTTTAAATGCAATTTTAACTACATGTGGAGAAAATGCATGTATTTGGCGGCAAACACTATTCCATTACAAAAAGTTATTTGATTATTGAAAAATAAATGCTATTAAAATAAGGATTTGTAAATTTTTCTTTAACAAGAGGAATACAAAACTTATAAAAAGCACTTTGAAACGAATGATTCGGTGAATGAAATGAAGGTAAAAATAAATGATAGTTGAGTAATGCAAATAATTCTTCTCTGCAATACAAAAATTTGTTTACACTCAGACAAATATAGCTGTATAATTGAGCAAATATTGAGAATATTTTAAGCTAGCTATTTAAAAAAAAGAATAATTAATTTATCATTAAACATAAATTTATAATAATTAATTACAATAAGTTTTTTATATATTAACATTAAGCCATTGCTGTGGGGTGGCGCCTAATCCGTTATTCTAAATATCTTATTCTGATCACTCAAAAGTGCAAAAATGCACTATTTGTCTATTTTGAGTCATAGAAATAAGTGAGGGGGAAAGTGCAAATGTTTAATTTTTACTTGAACAATTAGGAATCCTGGGGATCTTGGAAATTAGAAAGTTTCATAAATCTTGCTTGAAATATAGAATTAACTACTTGGTTAATTTGACTCATTTACTACTAATATTGGAAAGGAAAAGAAAATTTGTTTAGATAGGAAATAAAGTGATTTAAAACAAATTTATAAAATAAATTATTCAATTTAGTTGTAAAAACGAATATTATATTCAATAGACGCGTATATGGTAATAAGAAGGTTTCTATTAAAACTTTTGATCTTTGAATAAGCATTTTTAAGAATAAAATTATGATAAATTTCAAAATGTTTAAAAAATCATCAGATTATAAAATCCAGGTACTAATACAATTAGTATTAATTTGTTTTTTTATACTTTTGGGGCAAATCAAAGGAGATAAGACAAATACAAAATTTACAGGTTGGATAAGTGAAGGTTTAATTTCATCAGTTAATAATGAAACAGCACTATCAGAATGTAAAATGTTATTACCCTATGGAGTTGACCAGAAAGAAATTATTAAGGTAGCATTTTATTGTAAAGATGATGAGATTATTTCGTATATTGGAGTCAATAACCAAGTTGTAGATCATTCTAGTGCTAATTATATTGATGAAATCCAGAATCTTAAGATTGGATGTTCAAATGGTTATTCTTTTATCTCATTTGGAGGATCTAAATTAAGTCATTATAATAATACTAGTCCAGGATACCCAATAGTGGCTTCGTCTATTACTGCTGGTTTCACTCCAGGAGGATCTTCAAGAATCCCCTCTCTTGTATTATTGGAAGGTTATTTCTCACAAATCCATTCATTCTCTATTAGAAGAAGAGTTAGTTCTTTGGAATCAACTAATTCTAGAAAGTGGTCAGGAGAAAAGTTTATTGGAGGTTGTTTTGCATTATTACCAATTTCTCAACCTGGAAATTTAATATATTCAATAGCAGGTATTGGATTTATACCAAAAGGAAATGCACMAAGTACCTTAACTTATTCAAGTAAGGGTATATATTTAAAGAATATGATATATACAGTTGGGAAAGTATTTCCAGAATGTCAAACCCTAGAAGGTCCTGAAAATAATCACAAGAAGAAAAACCCTGTTGTATATTATTCCATAATATGTCCAAATGGCCATTTTAATAAGTTCAGAACTTACAAGAAATATTCTTTTGGTACAGCAAATTTAGCTTCTATAGAGGTAAGTTTAAGAGGTAAAAAAATCATTAATATTATGAATTGTGAATATTAACTATTTTATTTTGTTTTGTTTAATTTTTGGATTTATTTTTTTTTCTCTATTTAATAACTAATTTAGGTTGAATGTAATGACTATGATATTAAAGTGGAAAATTCTATTCACAACTCTCTTTTGAGATTAGGTGAACATAGAGGAGGACCATGGATTAAACACGAAAGAGTTGACGATTTGACTTCTTTATATATTGCATATTTTAATTCGACATCAAAGGAAAGTTGCAAAGGATCAAATACATGCAATCCAATTGCCTTGAGATATTTTAATAAAGAGGGTAAAGAATTCTCAACATTTATAAATACTCAATTCGGAGTTAAAAGATCATTAAAGAGGAAGAATGCTATCAGAGAAAGGCTCTGGGTTGGAAAGAATCCAAATATGATTTGTACAGGTATTAATAAAGATGGTCAAATAACAAGTTTTGGTATTGGATACAAAGAAATGATAGAACCAACTCCATTGTTTATTGATGCTGTGAAGATGGTAAAACCAGAAATCATTGCTTACCCAATATCTTTACAAAGAAATCAAACAATCAATACCGCCATATCATATAACCCAAATGATATGCAAATCTCCTTCTTATCCAGTAAAGCAACAGGTTGTAACTATTCATACTCTCCTGGAAAAGAAACTACAAGCAAAAACACTATTCAAGTTCATGCTCAGTGCAAGTATGACTCTAATGGAAATCCACAATATATTAATAAACTAATTCTATTCATTGATAGCTTTACCCAAGAACTTAAACGTATTGCTGGCATATGTAGTAATAATCTTAAGAATTCAAAGAAAAGTGATAAAAATGAAAATACAGAAGGTGATGAGAGAGTAAATATTGAAATTGAACGTAAACTTAAACAAGAAGATCAAAGTAAATTGATTAATATGTTTGATCATGACAAGTGGCCGTTGAATAAATGGGCGCCATCTCCATTTAGAGTACAGCATGCATCCCCATATAAGCAAATGCATGCAGAAAATGGCGGGGAATTATATCAGAATAGTTTGGATTTGTCATTTGCATTTGGACAATCAATTTCAAATAATATAATGGTTGTATCATCTCAATCAAGTCCCTTTAATTCTATTTATTTAGGATATAATACAGAGAGTACTAATCCAGTAATGTTGACAACAAGGTTGAGTGATTTGAATTCAAATAAGAAGACTTTATTAATGCAATACTCAAGCTTTTTGGTTCCAAGCA
This sequence comes from Cryptosporidium parvum Iowa II, assembly GCF_000165345.1. Classification (NCBI taxonomy): domain Eukaryota; phylum Apicomplexa; class Conoidasida; order Eucoccidiorida; family Cryptosporidiidae; genus Cryptosporidium; species Cryptosporidium parvum. The sequence continues at coordinate 948,383 of NC_006984.1, read as the reverse complement.
CAATTACTTACTGGGAAATCCCAAGTGTTGATGGTAATGTAGTTTATACTGATTCAATTTGTGTTGAATTAGAACAAAGAAATGGTAATATAATTGGTATTGGTTTTGAAGGTTCTATGTCATCGGTACCTTATGATACTTTAGATGAGAATGTTAGCGTAATAAAGTCATCAAGTAATGAGGAAGGTAATAATGGTTTACTTGGTGGAAAATTGGAGGTTTTAGGAAAACAGAACAATGGATTGATAATAGAAAACAAGATTAATAAAGATAAATGTGAGAAATTGGCATATAATACGCCATTAATGGATTTTTTGAAGAATTTAAATCAGCAGAACTCTACAGAGGCTGAGATTGGAAGTCCATTTACAGTAACTTGTCCAAATTGTACAGAAATTGAATACATTAAAGCACATCATATAATTGATGGGCCAATTATTGGACTTGAATGGAAATGTACAGGAACTAACAATGTTGAGACAGTTTCTTTAGGTGGAAGATCTCCATCTCAATTGACAACTCAGCTATTTAATAAAGTTCAGCCAAAAATGATTGAGCTAGCTTTTAGTGTAAAGGGAAGAAAGAATGAAAATAAGTCAAAATCTTATGAAAAAGAAAGTATTATTCCAGGTCCTGCATTTTTCTCAATAGATGGGTATGCTAGCTCTGGGAAGATTCAACAATTACTTTATTATAGAATGAAAGATGCTTCTCTTGGTCCAACAATAACATGGGAAAGTGATGAGAAATTAAAACACGAAAAGCATGTATTGAGAACAGTTTGTGGTTCACTTTCACCATCTCAGGGAATACTTTCACTTGGTTTTGGATTTGAATATCTTCCTTTAAAATGTTCTGATGAGGAAGTTAAGCCAAATATGATTCCAGTAGATAATAAGTACACAGGAAATGTTCCAAGCGTAATTGTAAATGGCCCAAGAATTTCACAAAAAGTGGATTCAATTCATCCACATTGTAGTCAATTCCAAGGTGGATCTGCAAGAACAAGGCTCAGTAATTGGATTATTTCATTTTCTTGTTTAGATGATGATATTAAAGGAGAGGTTCCATTTTCTAAGCTTACAGTCTTAAGATCAAATACAAATTCTAAAGGCTTTGCTGGGCCTATTAAAGTTTTGTCTTTCCAGTGTCCAGATGAGAAAACTTCAGTTTCTGTTGGTGAAAATGACTCTGAATTGAATCAAATGACTTCACAAAGCTTTGATCTCTCAAAGGTTGGATCAACATTAGTTGTGGACTTTTCCCCACTAAATGTAGTTCCTTCGCAGGTTAAACTTAACCCTCCATATTCTTCAGAATCTGCCTCTACCAAATCTACAACATTGACAAATGTATCAGGATTTAATGAGATTTCCACTTCTAGTGATTCAATTTATGGAGTTTGTTTTGAGCTAACTAGTGATGGAAAAATTGCAGGCATTGCTTTTGCAAACAAGCCATTCAAGAAGAAGAAAAGCAGTTCAAACACTTTAAAGAAATTGGGAAAAATCTTTTCATAAAGAATAAAAAAAAAGTATTACATTAGTAACATAATATTAATAGCCTATTTCTTAAACTCTTTCTTTATCTTTAGATGGCAATGAGTTGTTTTTATTATTTTACCTACTTGCTACAATTCTTTAGTATCATTTTTTAAAATACTGTATGCATGCATGCATACATGCATGTAGACAGATAAATATTAATTTCAAAAAAAAGGAAATATTAAATAAGTAAAAGGAATGAGTTGGATGGGATTAATGTTAGTATGTAAATAATAGAACTTATTAGCCATATCTTCAATTTATTTCAACTTTTACTCTTATTCTGTGTGGATTATAAAAATCCAAACAATTGTTTTTAAGCCAAAACAATGAACGTATGGATAGCCGTTACAAAAATAACCACTTTATCAAATAGAATTAGCTTTGAAATTTATAATTCTTAAAAATATTAATAATTTACCAGTGGTCATATTCAGTTCTATCTTTTAATATTTGTGATTCAAATCTGGAATGCGCTATCAAAAATAAAATGCATGGAATTATATACAAAGCTTGGATTCCCGCCAAAATTAAATAATGTAGTGGTAAGTTAAATATTTGACTTGGATCTCCCTTATTAAGAATATAACTGCAATATAATAAGTTGATGGGGACTGATGCAATTAATAAGAGAAGGGAGTGAAACACCATACTTCCCATGGGAATTAATCTCCATATCAAAGATTTTCTCATCTTTCTAAATAAGTATTTTGCAAGCATTACAGGAGATTCAAAAAAACATATAATAGATGAAGTAACAAAAGGCGCCAAAACCAATCTATAGTCATCATTGTAAAAGAGATAATACCATGAAAAACTTGTAAGTACGTATGAAATAATTACAGCTAGAAATGCTGACCATGGAAAAATTAAACTTGAGAATTTTACTTTAGGGAATGCGTATTCTCCTCCAATTTGGTTACTGGTATATACAGGACTGTATAAACTATGAGGATTGACATAATTTTGGAAGGAATTATTACCTAATAGACTGGATTCTTCCTGTTTTGCAGGAGATATATTAGGAGATTTTGTAACAATATGTTTAGTAGAGCCAGCTGTTGTATCATGATAAATAATAGCTAATTCCCCTTCATTTGGAGCTAAGCCTTCCTCTATATGCTCTTTTGAAGGCAGAATTTTGTCCATATCGCTCATTTTTCTCCCAATAACTCCAACTCTTTCGGAACCTCTATCTTTATTTATTTTTCGACCTCTTTCCACACTTTTTTCTGAATCCATTTTTCTTTTTACAAGTATGAATTAAAATATTAACTTCTTTTTTAAATAAGTGTTTAATATAGTATTGTAATTATTTAATAATTAGGAATTCAATTTAACATTATTATTGAGATTAACTTACTCTGTTTATTTGTATGTTAATAAAGTAATCGAAATATTGTTAGTTTGTATAATTTATTTTCTATTTTTTTATAAATATGTTTTTATTACTTAAATTCAAAGCTTCCATGAATTTTATATTGATCTTTAAATCACTAATAATATTGAGCCAGAATGTTTCAAGTTAGATTTACTTGACTAATCCTGGAAGCTTTATTATTTATAAAGTATAATATTTATTAGCAACTCAAAGTTGCATGAGTTTAATATTTATGTCTTACTTTTTTATTATTTGCAGACCAACACTAACAATATTCCCAATAATTAACTTTAATTAAAATAATAAATTGAAAAATTCCTTATATCACTTGTTTCTAACTACTAACTGTGTTATAGAAGTGATTATGAATTTAATCTTACTAATTTTATATTTATTAAATCACCAAAATTTTTAACTTATTTTTTCTCAATTTTATGGTCAATTTTGTGATCAGATCTTTAAATTTAAACAAATATTACTATACACTTGAAAATAAGTTGGCGCCAAAATGCGAATTTAATATTAAGTTATTATAAAAACTAAAATTGTTATGTAAATTAAATGTTTTTGACGATTAGAATTTGAATATTTCAGAAAAATCTACTTTTTTCTTTTCTTTTTACCAAATTTCTTAAAGAAAATAAGGCTTCCTCCTGCAAACATGCATACAACAAGTATGAAGATAAAAATAATCACTAAAGGATGACTAAATATGGATTGATTTGTGTCTTTATTAATAAATTCTTCTTCATTATCAACTAATGCAAGTTTTGGAGGAATTGTTTTGCCTTTATTATTTTCATCAGGATCGTCTAATGTGACTGGACCTTGTTTTCCAATTTTAACCTTTTCACCATCTTTAATTATTTGGCCTTGCGATTGCAGAGCCTGTTCTCTTTCTTTATTGGCTCTTAATTCTTCTATTTTTGTTTTATTAGAAGCCTCCAAGGCCTCTTTAGATCCTCTATCAAATACACCACTACTAACTTGAGCCATTTGACTATCTGAAAGTAATTCCAAATTGGGTGTTTGACCATTTGCTATATCTGAAATATATTGTACGCCAGTTTGACGATTACTATCTGGTACTATTTTTCTATTCTCAAGAATATCTAGTTCTTGAGCTAATTCTTTTGGATCAGGAAACATTCCAACAGGAAATCTTTCGGTATTTAAAGGTGGTTCTTTTTGAGTTGTATCAACTCCAAAAATTAGTCTTCCTGCTGCATTTGCTGCTCTTTTCAAAAATCCTTTTTCTCTAACCCTAATTCTAAGCAAACAAATTTCAGGTTTTGGGTTAATTATGACCAAACCCAAAATATTTAAAATGTATACAAAAATGCATGCAATAATAAAACTACGTGATAACTTCATCTTTTTTTGATATTTTTCTTGAAATCATCTCCATAAAAAATATATATATACATTGATTTATTACTAAATATACTCTTCCAGCAACTTTTTTTTCATATCAAAAAAAAATATATTTTTTTTTTTTTCGATTATTTTTTTAATTATTATAATTTGTGATCTCCTACCCTGTGCACCTATTAATGTCAAAATTAACATAAATATGGCGCCAAATTCCACAATTTTCTTTAATAAATTAAACGAGGAAAATAATAATAATAATGAAATTTCCATTAATTCATTAAAATTCATTTTAATAAATTATCACTCTTTTGATAATAAATATACAAAAAAATAATTAAAGTGAAGAAATTTATTCAAATCTAATCAACTTAACTTTAAATTTAAACGCAAACTAGGATGTATTACACAATAATATTTTTGATTCTATTTGAATTATTTTTGTCATATTTTCTAGAACATATAATAAAACTTTTGAAAATTCACAAATTAATCAATGGTGAAACAAACCAAATAATTAATTCAGAAATTTCTCAGTTAGAAGAAGAATTAAAAGAACTTAATAAACCCTCAACTTTCACTGAATATGTTAAAAAAAGTCGTCAACTTAATATATTAAAACAAACTTTAAATAATAATTCAACGAAAGAAATCAACCAAACTAATCATAAAAATTTTAATTTTACCAAAAAAATAATGGGTGGAATTTACTTAATTCTAAAAATCATTAATTTCCTTCCTCCAAAAATTAGGCAACTCCTGACTTTCTATATTGTTAAATCATACGTTAATAACCACAGTATAATCATTCCTTTTAATCAAAAGTTATATTCTCCGTTCTTTCAATCTAAAGAAAAGGCTAACAATATTAATTCTTTCTTAAGTTATGGTCTTATCTGTACCCTAACTGATTTAATAAAAGCATTAATCAAAAATTCATTATATTTTAATATGAATTATATTCAGACATTTTCATCAAAGTTTATATAGTGCACCAGGTTTATTATTAATATTATACATCATTTTGAAAACAAAAAAAAAGGAAAAAACGGATTCCTTTAAATAAAAATATCTTCTAGGAATATATTTATTTAAATCGTATTATTATTTGAGAGTTAACTATATATTTGAATTTTTTTAATTTATTACTGGAATTGCATGCAATAATATGATATTCAAAATAATATTAGGCGCGTGCATGCAGTGCAATAATATTATTCTTTAATAATGAACAACTTGGAAGAACAAATAACTCAAATAATAACAGACTATTATCTAAATATAGAGTTAAATGAAGATAACAATACTCAATTATCACAGTTTAAGTAAATATATTAGTATTCACTAAAATTCTAAAACTTAAAAAAAAAAAGCAAATATAAAAGATAAAATTTATATATAAAAAACTAATCATTCTAGATTATCAATAGTTATATAATATTTGAGAGAACAGGGAAAAAAAAGAAGCACACATTATTTAATGCTTAGTTAAAATTAAACATGCATTTTAATCTCAACTCTTACTAATATTCCCACCATCTTCTTCCCCTCTCTCCCTTTATCTCTTTTTTTCTGTATTTTCTAACAAATTATTATATTCTTCTATTATTTACCTACTATTTCATTAATCTTGAAATTTAATTTTACGAGGCTAATACACACAAATTTAGACGTGTGCGCAACGGATGTAGATGGCGCCAACATTCGCGTGCATGAGAATGCTAATTTACATTATTAATAACAGCAAGGTAAAAAGTTAAATAAAGTACTCTCGTAACGTACATAATAATAAGAAGTTTTTTTGAAAGAGTTTTTCTTATTAAAAAGAAAGGATCGTGACGAAAGTATGAACCCATCAACTCAGAATTCTTCTGCAAGTTTAAGAGCAGATGGGCAGACTGTCTCTTTTGGTCAAAGAAAGGTTTGGGATAATGAGAGAGATCTCCCGGATGTTGTCAAGCTTTTGGATAGAGAATATAAGGATGTTATTCCATTTACAGATATTCAAAATAGAATGATGGAATGGAACTTTATACCAAGAGAACACATTGCTGAAGCTTGTGATACACTTAAATCCTTATGTGATTCACAAGGCAATATAAGTCTCCATATATTAATAGATCAGCTTACAGGATTTCCCGAGGCATCTGAAAAAGATGATATGGATGCAAATATTGATACATTAGAGGCTTACAAAATATTTGATCATAACAATAAGGGTTGTATTGATCTTGAAAGTTTAAGAAAGATATCAAATGAACTTGGTGAAGAGCTTGATGATGAAACCCTTACCGGGATGCTTAATCTTGCAACTCAAGATGTATTTAGAAAGCAGCAAAACATTATTAGCAGGGATGACTTCTTCTCACTTGTTAAGAGTAAAGTATTAAACTAAGTACTCTTTATTTGTAATAATAAGAGATCCAATCTAATAATCAAGCTTTTGCTCTAAATCTTGGAATGTGTGGGGGTTTATCTTTTTTTTTTGAGAGATATTCAATATAATCTTCTTATTAATTATTATTAATATTAATTTTGTATGGATTATTCATAATACTAATTTATCAAATAATTAGTGTGGGAAATATATAACAACTGCATCTAATATTTACATTTATATCTATTTAAAGGAAAAAAAAAAAGGATTTATTAGTATTTATTTTTCTATACATATTTCTCTTTAAATAAAATATATATCATAATAAATTTGTCAAAATTCTCATCCAAAAATTATAATAATATTATGTTCCTTGGGGTGGTAAGTATTATTAAAGACATAGTATTTTCATAAACGGGAAAAAAGTCAAAATCTTGTTTTTTTGTATAAATGAAACATAAAGGTTATTTTATACCTTATTTGACGGAGTTATTTAATAATTGAATAACTGAAAAAATGAATTTTACAAAATCTTAATCGCTCACAAATTAATAAACAAGAGTAATAATAATTAATAAGAAGTATTATAGATGAATAATAATAATAAAAATAAGCTGAGAAGTATTTGCTGTTCATTAAAAGGAACCAGATATTTCAATCATGTTTGTACTATTAATAAGTTTTCCAAACTTAAAAAGAAAAAGAAAATAGAAGCTCCACTAATTATGATATCCTGTTTTATTCTTTTAATTTTCTCTTTACTAGAATCTGCATTTCTTCTGAGAGTATAATAATAAGATTTGGAATTATTAATATTTATATTTATCCTTTATATGAATTGTTTACTTGATTTTAATTACTTTTTTTATTGAACAAGTTTAATTCAAATTATATAAAATGATAATTGAATTGAAGAAAAAAAAAGAGAAAAGTAAAGCTAAGTAAATATTATTTTCTGCCTTAATTAATCTTTTTAGGCTGTTCTAAAGGAATTAATTGAATGTTAGTATAATTTGGGCCCCAATTATAACTCATAGGAACAGGCTCAAATTGAGGACCAATTCTAAAATATGGTGGATTCAGCCATTGAGAGAATTTTGGATTTGGTAAATTAGTACATCCAGTATCAATTAAATACTGTATAGCAATATGTTCTCTCAAAGCAACTCTATGACAAGCTAATTCCATAGCTTTTCTACGATCAGTTTCAACTTCCCATGGAGCTGGGGTACCAGAGAAATCAGGTAAAACTCCAGGTGGAACCATTTCTGTTGCATTACTAGGCTCACTTGTTAACCATTCAATATTTTCATTAGTATTATTAAGATAATCAATTAAAGGTTGACGTGAAGTTTCATCTTGAACAAATAATGTATGGGAATATTTTCCTGATCCATAAGAAATTAAGACATCAATATCATTAATTTTATAATGTCCAGCAGAATTAATTCTTTCAATAATATAATTAGAAAGAAGTGAAGGATTAGAATTAAGAATCTGAGAAATTTCCATATCTAATGAATCGTTATATAATCCAACATAAATTAATGTAGAGGAAGATTTCTGATTGTTATTAGAAGAATAATATCCAGAAGAAGGTAAAATATTATGATCAAAAACTTTTAAAGATGAAATTTGTAAATCTTCAATAATTCCAGTCATAACTCTTTTAACATTAACAAGTATCCTAGGATGAATAACTCCTGCTTTATAGTTTTCATTATCTAATTTAAGACGAAAAACAGCTTCAGGTAGAATATCATTATATTTTTGACAAGATTGATCTTTATCAGATGTTAGTGATAACCAAAAAGTAAAATTTTCATCACTTTTATGTATAGCAGAAATAGGAATATCAACTCCAAGATCAACTCTTTTTCCAAGATTTGTAAATGTTGTTAACTTAATTTCGATATTTTGTTTTTCATTTCTAATTGGTATATATACATTTTCAACCTTAAAACCAGGACCTTTTAATTTAAAATCACCAGAAACTAAGTTAGTCTCAATAATTTTATCAATATTTTGAGAACATAATATTGAGAGACAAATATGTGAACGAAATGCATACATTTTTGTATGTGCTGATAAATTAGGTACATCCATATGTGGTAGTTGTATTGTTGGATCATTACTAAGACTTTGAAGTAATCCTGATGATTCAAATCCTCCTCCAATACCTAATTGACTATATAAATAGCTTAAATCATTAATACTTGAAGTCTTTGATGTTATACCACTTGGTGATGTAAGTAAATCACTAAAATTTATCACGGATGACACTCTTGTGGAATTAGATGTAGAAATTTCATTTGAATTCATTCTATTACCAAAATCAGTATTTTTTGCAATTCTTTTAGCTTTTCCTAACTTATTATCAAATATACTAATTTCATTTAACATTTCTGATTCATGTACTCCAGTAGCCATGCATGCTGATTGAATGCCTTCATAAAGCCCAACAATCAAATTTACACCTTGGTTTATAGAGTTCCAGAACTTATTTGGGGCCAGTTCTCCCATGTCTTTTTTTTCTTCTGAATATATAACCATGTCTGTTGAATTGCTATTCATTGTTAAAGTAGCATCCCACTTTTGTTCACTTTTAGTCAATGTTTTCATTTCCTGTCATTCAAGATATTAAAAGCCAATGACTTTGGAAACTTAACTATATTATCTAAACTTAGCTTGATCTCTTATTCTTGTAATTATAATATTCCACCAATTCTTTTCTTTTTTTTTTTTTTTAAAATAAATTATTTGTATTTATATTATTTATTTATTTTTGCTCTAAATACAAATTTCAGTTTTCCCGCCGAATTTTTTTTTTTTGTCCACACAAAACCATTGTAATATTTAATGCATACATGCAAAAAGGAAATAAAAAAAATAAAATGTAATTAAATTAAATATTTACACAGTTTAATATAATGTAGAAATAAATAATTACTATGATTATAATAAATTTCTTATTGTTTGGTAGTAGTTTATTTCTTTTTTTCCCCCTCTTACTTTTTATATACTCACAAAGATGAAATAGTAATTATTTAATTGGAGGCCAAAAGCTCCTAATATCATTGTGAACTGAAATTTCATATAATTGTAGAATATTCTTTAGTAGAAAATCTCTCTTAGTTTTGAATTTAGAAATCAATCGAGATTTATTAAAAATTGAATTCTGTTCAAGAGTATTAACCAAAAGTTTAAATTGGTTAGAATTATTTTTGGATTTAAGACCCTTTAAAATTCTCTGATTCTTAAATTCTTTAAAAACTTGGCCATTTAATATAGCTCTAGCAAATACTTCAAAAATAATATTATTATTGGTTTCAAGTTGAATTTCTGATGAAGGTAGATCAATAACAACTGAATTATTTCTATATTTTGGAGTACAATATCCAATTATAGAATCACTTTCAATATTATAATAAGGAGTTGGAAAGCTTAAAATTTTAGAACAATCCACAAGTGAATGTTTAAGAGATGTAGCTTTAGAAATATCATCAGCTGTTATTAATAAGCAATCACATAAATTATGTCTGTTTTTATCAGTGGATGATATTATTTGGCTATAAATGAGTAATTTTGGCTTGGAACTTTTTAATACACTTCTAGGATGAATAAAAGCGGAATAACTATTTGGTGATTCATTAGGAATTTGATATGAAACCTTAGAGACCAAATTACCATCATTTCTAACAGCAATATGATCAATAAAGCTAGAGATAAAGAAAGTACGTAGTAGATTCTTTTGAGTATAATTTGGAAGACTTGGAGGCCATTTAATATTTAAATTAGCTTCAGAATTAATTAATTTATCCAAATATTTCTTTTTAGTTATATTAAAAAGTTGAATTGACATTAATCTGATTTCAGATAATCCTCTTGAATTTAATTCAAATTTCTTACAGAATTTATCAGAAAGAGATCTTTCATGTTTTCTTCCTGAGCCATAATATTCCAAATATTTAATACAAAACCATAAATTAATTTCAATATCATTTCCTAAATTTGAGGGAAATGATTCAAAATCATCATTCAAATTCTGATGATCAACATTCTTTATTCCTTGATTATGTTCTTTTTGAATATCTGATAAAAAACTTTCATCTCTTAAATTTCCTATTGATAAATATGAAACTAATATACAAACTTGTTGTAAAAGTTCTATAGAAGATTTTAAATCATCACTTATCAAATTCTTTCTTATATAGGCCGTTGTTAAAAGTAATATCTTTGCATATCTTGGTGGTAATGGAAAACTCGAGATGGAAATTCCCTGGTTAGTTAATATATATTTGGATTTCCTGCTTTCAACTGATCCAAGAATAGTTAGAAGCTGATAAGCTTGATCTATTTGTGACTTTTCAGGTGGAGTGGGAAATGGGAAATCCACAATATCTGGTATTCCCAAAGAATGCATGTATAACAATACAGAATCAAGAGGTATTGATAAAATATCAATTGGAGCAAATTTTGGAAATATATTTTCGTAGATTGGTGAAGAGTAAAGTCTATAGCAATGACCTGGTCCAACTCTTCCAGCTCTTCCAGATCTTTGGCTTGCTGAAGCTTTTGAAATCCATTCTACAGTAAAATGAGAAGAGTCTGATCCTTTAGTATATTCTCTTCTTTTTTCTTTACCTGTATCTATTACATACCTTACATTTGGAATAGTAATTGAAGTTTCAGAAACATTTGTTGAAATGATTACGTGTCTTATATTATTAGATTCAGGCAATTTGAATGCTTTTTTTTGTTCATCAAAGCTCATGGATGCATATAAGGGAATTGCTATAAGTTGAATCTTAATATTTTCTGGTTTCTTATCTTTATTTCCTTCTTCTTTTTTCGCTGAATCTTTTTCTTCCATACTATCATCTTCCTCAATAACTCCTCCACCTTTCCATACAGACGAATCCACATCTTTGTGAAGCCTTATTTTTCGCTTCCTGATATCCTTCTTGCCAAAACTTTCCCAAACGTTTTTGCTTCCCTCATTTTCTTGTTCTTTTTGTTGTTCTTTTTCCTCTTCTTCTAATTCCTCTTGTTCTAATTCATCTAATTCCTCTTCTTCTAATTCATCATCATCATCTTCATCTTCTTCTTCTTCTTCTTCTTCTTCATCTTCTTCTTCTTCTTCTTCTTCTTCCTCCTCCTCCTCCTCTTCTAATTCCTCCAACTCCTCCTCTTCGAGGTTATTCTCCGTAAAGTCCAAAAGCATATTCATCTTAGAATTTGTTGTATTGTTTAATAGACAATTTCTTTTGGCTTTATTTTTCCCCTTATTATTGATCAAATTTACCAATAGGTTAACTTCCTTCTTACCTGTTACAAAAACTAAAATAGAACCAGGAGGAAGCCTATTATGAATTTGTTGAATCTTTTTATAAGCTGCTGATATATAATCTTTTGGAGTAGTTTTGCTGAAGTGAAGGGTAACAGGAAAGTTTGGAGTCTCTATATTAATAACAGGAGGAGGTTTTGAAAATAATTTGGGATTTTCTGAAAAATCAGTAACTCTTAAAGTTGCTGACATTATTATAAGTTTTAATGGTGGTAATTTATCTTCTAATCCTTGTTTAGTTTTCCTAATATACTCCTCTCTCCTAAATATTACAATTCTAGATAATAATCCAATCAAAATATCGGTATTTACTGTTCTTTCATGTGCTTCATCTATTAATATAACACTATACTTTGAACATAATAAATCTTTTTGTATTTCTTGTAATAAAACACCATCTGTCATTACTTTAATTACTGTTTCATTTGTACAATTCTTTTTATCATAACGTATTTGATATCCAACAACTTTTGAGTCATTCAATTCTTCGCCTATTCTGTTACTTAATGATGTTGCTGCAATCCTTCTTGGTTGTGTTAAACCTATCATATATCTTTTTTGACCTTCATTTACATTATTATTGTTTTCTCCTTTCTTTAATGGACAATATCCTGATTCATATAGTAATTGAGGTACTTGAGTTGATTTACCACTTCCTGTTGCTCCTGTTACAATAACAACATCATTATTCTCAATAGCATCCAAAATCTCAAATTCATAAACTCTAACAGGTAATTCTGAACGTTGAAACTCTATTTCAGGAGTTCTATTAATGATTGGTCTATCATTATCATTCTTTATTACAAGTGACGTGTATTTCCTTATATAACGACCTTTACTTTCTTTCTTCTGACTTTCTTTTTTTAATTGCTCATTTTTTTTCAATTCTAATTTTGATTCTGAATCAAAATTTACATTCTCGGATTTCAATTCTTTATCATGATCAGTAGAATGAACTAAATCATCAACTTTAGAATTTTCAGGTTCAAATTCAGGTTCATATTCAGGTTTAGGTTTAGGTTCAGGTTCAGGTTCAGGTTTAAATTCATACTTGGATTCAGATTCAGATTCAGATTCAGATTCAGATTCAGATTCGGAAATATAATTCTTTGATTTAGAAGAGCAATCTTTTAATTTAAGAAAATCTGGTAATTCCAACTTTGCTGCTAAATATCTACTTCTAAGTATTTGCTTTTGTCTGTTATTCATTCTTGTATTTGTAATGCCCATCATAAGCTGAAGCTCCTGATCACTTAAAGTATACTTCTTTAAATCATTTGTCAAATCTTCATGTATCTTATTTAGTCTTTTTTTCTCTTCTAATTGTTTTAACTTCCTTTTCTTTCTGTTACTCATTTTTTTCTCTTTACATGGCCTCCCACTATTCTGATCAGATTCTGAATAGTTATTTTCTTGATGTATTCTCTTTCTCTCAATTTTCGAAGTTGGTAGAACTAATGCATTTGAACCTTGTAAATCATGTTCTAACAGATTTTCTTCCAATATTTTCTCCGGTATCATTTTTATTAAATTTGTTAAGAAATTAGAGTATTTAGTTAGTTAGTATAATTGTTATAACAATAACGATAATAATAACAATTAATAATAATTTCTAATTTACTTGCTTATTTCATCCTAATTCAGAATTAAAATATATTCATTCATTAAAATTGCTATAAAAAACTTGAATAATTAAATTCTTGAAAGCAATTAAATAATATCTTTAATCCAGTTAGTAAAAAGTTATAAGCAAAATATTTTATTTCTAATCCGTTTACACGTTAATTTTATGGTCAAATTTTACCTTTTACTCGAAAATTTCAAGATTTAACTAGTAATTAAGAATTTAAACCGAAAATTAATTTTTTTGGAATGCCCGCCCAAAAAGTTATCAGCAAAAATGTCAAGAATTTTTAAAGTGCATTAGTTACCGCCAATTTTTTTTTTAATAAATTTGGGGAAAACAATTACAATAAAATTAATATAAATATTTGCAATTAAATTAAATATATATTTTAAAAAAATGAACATAGTTTAAACATTTTCCACTTTTCTTTCTGAGTAAAAAGATTAATAAATTATTTATTATATTTTTCTAAGTAATACTTTACTAGATTAAATTATTTAAATAGTAAGCATTGATGTGAAAAAAAATTAGTTTACTTTGTGGTTAATAGTATTTCCCGCCTAAATTTAAATAATTGAATTTTCAGAACCATCATCAAATCGTGTTGAGCATACAAATTAAGAAAAAAAATCTGGAGACGGGCATACCTTCTCGGCCTTTTGGCTATGATCAAGTGTAGTATCTGTTCTTATCAGTGTGACAACTGATATGGGTCCTACGGGACCTATTAATAGTCACAGAAATTTTTTTCTGGGTGAATGCGATCTCTGAGCTTGCTCATGTCTCGTTCAAATTGTTGCCTCGTCCTTACACTACCGACTTGTGCAGCATACCCTCTGACCTTCCCAGGTCAAACCCACCCACCAATGAAACCAATGTATCACTTAAACGTAGTTTTAGTTTTATCCAGGTCGTTAGAGACCCTTCCTCCCCTCCTAGACGTAGCTCAAGGGCACGCGTTTTGTGTTGGTTCCGGGGTTATGCCGGTCGTCAAATGTAGGGTGGGGAGGTCACTTCATGATTTTGTTGACCCTCTTCAGCATTAGTGAGGGGGGATTACATGAAGTTTGATCATGACATCTAAATTGTCTTCAATATTATTTAGAAAGTATGGATTTAGATGAAATGAGATAGTTACATTTTTAATTAAAATATCAATTAAATTAGTAATTACGACGATGATAACAATAATAATAATAATAAATTCTAACTATCCCTATTATTTGCACTGTTAACCTTAATTGTAGTATATCTAGGAGATGGAGGAGCTGGAAGAGGAGTATTGCAGTCTAGTTCAATAGGCTCTCCATGAATATATTCAGTTTCTAAATACTGTGGAGGCTCCTTGACATATCTAACATCTCCTTGCTCAACAACAGGAGGAAGTTCTTTATATTCTTGAGATACAACAGGTTTAATAATAGTATGATGTACCATTGGAACATATTGTGGAACCTCAACAAACTCATCTTGGTATTGAGGAATCTCAACAGTTCTAATGTGTTCAATATATTGAGGTACTTGTTTTTGTACAATTCTAATATGTTCTTGTGGAACTTGTACAGGTACTTCAACAATCTTCTCAACTTCTACTTCAACTGGTACAGGAATAATTCTTCCAGGTATAGGAACTTCAACTTCTTTTTCAACAGTATAATAATTATCAACTTCTATTTCAACAGTATCTCTAATATCTGGATTATATACAGGTACCTCAATTTCAACTTCTTTTGGTATTGGTACTTGAACAATCTTTTCAATAATTTGAGGATTTGGCTTTAATATAATCTTTTCTATAGGTATATCAATATATTCTACTGGGCCCAATACTTTTCTTTCTTTTTCTATTTGTTTTATCTCAATTTTTGGTACTTTAACTATTTTTTCGACTTGTATTTCTTTTATTTCAATTTTTGGTACTTCTTTAATTACATGTTTAATTGTTGGTATTTCAACAATTTTATCTACAACTCTTATTTCTGGTACTTCTACAATCTTCTCAACATATTGTATCTCAATTTTTGGTATTTCCTTAACTATTTCACGTACTTCTACTTTCGGTACATGCCTTTCAACATATTTTGTTACAGGTTTAGATACAAATTTATCTACAATTCTTACTTCTGGTACTTCAACAAATTTATCTACATATTGAATTTCTTGTTTTGGAACCTTTCTAATTACATCTTTTACTATGACTTTTTGACGAATTTTCTGTGTTATATGTACTTCAGGAACTTCTATTATTCTATCCCTTACATTCACTTCTTGTACTAGTGGAACTGTTACTATTTGAGCATTACCTCCTGGAGATGAAACCGAATCTTGATTGCTATCTTCTACTATTCTTGGATTTGAACTACAACAATCTTGAGGTATAAATGAATCGTTTTCATTATCTTCTACATTTCGATCACTCATACAACAAAAATCATCTCTTCTTGACATATTTGTTCTTCCAAATGATGTATTTCCATTTGTATCTACACTATCATAATTATGTTGCAATATTGGAGATTCAGATTCTGCTGAGCATAAGCCCAAACTATTACATGAGTTCATTTTATACTCTTACTTTGTATTCATATATTCTATTTGTATTTATTTCTTTGTTTTTTTTTTCTAAATGATTTTGTTTCAAATTTCTCTCTTTCACAAATTTATTACTTATCCATACAAAACAAATAAATAAATATATATATTTATATATAAATACAAATATAAATTTATATTTATATATTGATTTTACTATTATTTATACTAGATGTTGAAAAATAATAATTACAATAAAATAACGATTTAATTAATTCTACCAATTATATATCGTTATTTATATTGTTTTCTCAACAGAGTTAAATGATACTCTTTCTAATCTTTTAACCTTCTTATAGTTGCATATAAATATGAATATTAATATTTATTCACTCTAAATCTATTTAATTACATTTACTTTTACTAGTTTTACATGCCAATTTTTGTTTACACATTGCCGCCCAAATGTCATTCACCCCACTTTTTTATTATTTAAAAATTGGGCCACATAATATTTCGGCGCCAAATGTCCAGTATAATTTATTTAGTGCAATTATTTACATTATATTATTATTAAGGTGAGGAGGAGAAAGAAAAGAATTTAGAGGGGAAGAAAAAAAGAGAGATAATTTAATATGTATTTTTCTAAAGGAAAGTAGAAATAGTCATCCTTTTTTTGAATAATTTAAAACTTTCTAGACATAACTCGAATATTTATTTCTTAATTAATTTCAAGAATTCTATTTTGCATATTTTGTTCATATAAGTTTGTTCATTGTTTTTTTTTCTCTAAACCACCAACTTATCTATAATTGTACTAAAAACAAAGTAAATTTGTAAGGCGTCACAAATGACTTTTTCTTTTTTTTTAACAATAAATGTATGGTGTTTGTAAAGTGTATACATGTGTGTATTATCTTTTTTGTATTCAATACATGTATAATACATTCAATTGAAAATTTGAACTTATTGGGGATCTTAGCAAAGAGTAGTAGTATTTGATAACTTATATAGTTTTTCAAAAGGCACTATTGTGAGCTTCCTATAAGCTTTGATATTTTCTATCAAATTTTATTAAATTGATTCATTTGATATTTAAGTAAAGCCTTCCATGCATCATTACCCTAATATAATTTTTATATCTGAATTTTCTTTTTTTTTTTCCTTGCAATTGTTTTATTATATACAATTAAATGGCGGGAACTCAGTTATTTTGTTAATCCAAATAAAAATTTAATAATTTGTAATTTAATATAAAATATTAATTTATAGAAATATAATTTCATTAAAAAAAACTGTGAGGCGAGTCTTAAAAATTAAAAAATAACAAGGAATAAATAAATAAAATACATAAATAATTGGAGTTAAATTAAATATCTACTCTAGTGATAATACATTTTTAAACAAAAAATTACAATTAGTAATCCAATTATTATGTATTTTCAAAAATACCCAAGGTCTTGAAATTTTTGGAACTATTATTATTATTGATATTATTAAATAATACGTTCTTCTATTTAGATTGCTTACTAAATAAGCAAATTTTTAAATATAATGGATTTGGAAAATATATCTCAGAGTCAAGAAGTGGGTTCGATAGAAAAAGAGAATGTTTCCAAAGAACCGGTAATCAATGGATTTATACTAGAAACCAATGAAAATGAACCATTTGATTTGGATAAATGTATTGAAAAACTTCTTTCTTGTAAGCCTTTATCATCCAATAATATTAAACAATTATGTTCAAAACTTAAAGAGATTCTAATTAATGAATCAAATGTACAAAAGGTGAGATGCCCAGTAACTATTGCAGGAGATATACATGGACAATTCTTTGACTTATTAGAGCTATTCAGAATTGGTGGGATGCCTCCTGATGTTAATTATTTATTTCTTGGTGATTATGTTGATAGAGGATATCATAGTATTGAATGTATATGTTTAATCATGGCACTTAAAATAAGATACAAAGACAAAGTAACTATTTTAAGAGGTAACCATGAATGTAGGCATATTTCACAAATATACGGATTTTATGATGAATGTTTAAGAAAATATGGTAATGCGTCAATATGGCATGAATTGACTGATATGTTTGATTACCTACCTCTTGGCGCTTTGGTTGAACACCATATGTTTTGTGATCATGGTGGTCTTTCTCCTGGAGCTTTAACAATTGATGAAATTGATTCTATTAATAGATTTCAGGAAATACCACATGAGGGTCCAATGTGTGATTTACTTTGGTCTGATCCTGATGAGAAAGCAGGGTAAGTTCAATATAATTCATTAATATTTTATCAATTTAACTTAACAATATTATTTTTAGATGGTCAGCATCTCCAAGAGGAGCAGGGTTTATTTTCGGTCCAGATGTTAGTCAAAAATTTATTCATACCAATGGGCTTTCAACAATTTGTAGAGCTCACCAACTTATTATGGATGGATATACATGGTCGCATGATGATAATGTAGTTACTGTTTTTAGTGCTCCAAATTATTGTTATAGATGTGGAAATCAAGCAGCATTGATGGAATTGGATGAGAATGAAAACAAACAATTTCTTACTTTTGATACTGCCCCAAGAAGAGGTGAATTTTCAAAAAATATGATGTCTTTAATGCCTCAATATTTTACTTAATTCACTGAATAAATTTTAAGTCTAAATATGGAATTATATATTAAATTAGAATAAATAAATAAAATATTAAAAAAAAAATAATAATAAGAAAAATAATAATAAGAAAATTGTTTAAATTCCAATACATATTTGAAAAAAAAAGTTAATATATTAATATCTACCACCGTAGTTTTGAACAGGTCCTTTTTTATAACTTCGAGATCCACCATCTCCGTCGTCAATCTGGCCGCCTCTATAATAATTACTATAATTATTTGAATAACTTGAATGTTCCGGTCTTCCATAGTTTGCGAAAGCTGAATTTCCTCCGGAATTTGTACTTTTATAATGAAATCTTTCTTGATTTACATACGGATTTCCTGTATTATAATTAGCATTACCGCTTCCTCCTTTAATTATATTATTACTATGATTATTGTTATTACCTATAGGTGTTTTATTATTTTTATAAGATGTAGGCTTTGCAGATTCTTTATCTTTTGTTTCATGTTTATTCGTGTGTTTTTTGTCAACAGAAAGTTGCTTTTCTAGATTTAGTAGAAATTGTCTAACATTTCCTAAATGTCCAATAACATTATACTCCGAATCAAACATTAATGGTGCGCTGAAACTTGGACTTTTTATAACATTCTTGTAATGATCAATTTTATTGTTAATATGTTTTCGACCCAAATTATGTTGTTTTCTTCCATTTGTAGAACTATGTGTTAAGTAAATATCGCAATAATCACAGTAAAACTTTGGCATTATTCATACCAATTAGTGTTCTTACAAAATTTACCTTTTATTTTCATAGAAATAAAAATAATTAAATAGCTTTGGCGCCAAACGCTACTATTAAATAAATTGATAAGTAGATTGAATGGAAAATTACCATTCTAAAAAAAAAATGGCGAGGATGAATAAAAGAAATATATATATAATTTAGATAAATGAGCTAAAATTTAGACTATTAGTTATACAAACTTTGTTTAGAATTGTAATTCTGTATAACAATGATAATAATTAAGGAAGAGAAAGATATATTATATCTGCACATAATGAGCTTCAGGTCTAGAAGATTGATTATTTAAATTTTCAAATGCTTTTTCATAGTTTTGGTAATTAGTGTATGTAATGGGCCGGTTAACATTATAGAATTCGACTATAGGTTTTCCTTTAATTTTTTCAATTTCTTTAGTTAAACCATAATTTATAATACTAACTAGAATTGGAATGCTGGTTAAAACTTCTATGAGAGAAATAAAAGCTTCAATAAAGAAATAAATCAACAAATGATGTTTTAAATCCAAAGTAGTATTTTTATTAATCATAAAATTATAAAGAAAATTACCAGGATTGGTATTAATTTGAAAATACCATAAATGAAGAATTATAACACTGGCCACAAAGCAAGAATAATAAAATACAGATTGCAATAATGTACTTAATAAACTTATAACTGATAAGAAATATGTTGAAGATCTAATTCCAAAAATAAATCGTACCAAAATCATACAAAATGCGGATATAATTGAAGTAAAAATTTCACCAAACATTGTAAAAAGTAGAATTTTCAAAATATATCTATTTTCAAGAAGTTGATTAAAGTGGTTAAATAATATAAAATATCCAAAAATCATATTTACTATACAAAACATGCCTTGAGCTAGTGAAAATATGACAGAAAAAGTAGTTTTATCTTCATGGCTTTGATTCCAAACCTTATTTATTTCATCTGAATCCAATAATTCATTCGTCATTGCTTTCTTTTTGGACACTACACACAAATCGATCTGTTTTATTTTGATTAATCATCACATCAAGTTATTCTTATGATTGCATATTCTTGGCTATTTCTATTTCTAAGATAAAATTTCATAAAGTTGCCGCCAATGAGCGCCACTTTGTGAGGATGAATAAAATTTAGATAAAATTTAGAAAAATACGAATTAAAGCTTGAAAAATCAGGAAAAGAAATCTGAAAAATAACTAGGATAAAAAATAAAAATTTCCAAATTACTTTATTTATTGTGTGTATTTATTCATTTCCTAATTAAATTTTTTTTATTTAATCTAATAGTTTATTAATTTTTTACTTTGAATTATTTATAGAGTAAAATAATTTCAAGTGGACAAGCATGCAAACACCGGTATAGCCCCCCACACGCAAACAAAAAAAATATATGACGTGTAAAAAATTATGTAAAGATAAATAATTAGTGAATAATAATAATAATACTAATAATAATAATAATAATATATTTTTTAAAAATTAATTAATTTAAGAAAAAAAAAAAAAATAATTGAAATAATATAAATTGTAACATAATATTTCGGAAGAAAGTGGTATATATTGATAAAGTTATTCAGTCCTGTGTGAATACAAATAAATGTGAAAAATTCTGAATTAATGAATTAAATTTCCTGAAGAAAAAGAAACTTTTATAGTAATATAAGTAATATTTTAAAAAATTTATAAAAATATTTATATATTACTCATTCGTTTATTACCAAAGTTATTAAGTAAAAGGACAGTTGAATACTGAAATTGATATTCAAGAAGTTTATTAAATTTGCAGGAAAGAGTTGGTCCAAGTTCTTTTTTTTTTCCCTTTTTATTTACTCGCCATAATAAACTTCAATTCTGAAGTGAGAAATGGCGAGAAAGAGAAGATATGGATCTGCGATTGGCGGAGAACATGGTACAGAAAGTCCATACTTGGAATCAATCAATTTACCAGATGAAAATTATTATAGGAATATGACCGAATCTCCAATGGAACTAGATCAGCCACATATGTCAACAAATCCTATAAAACACGGATTATCAAGAGCAAATATGAATAATATGATTATGCAAGATAGATATAATAAAAATATGGAAGCGAGAGCAGTCCCCAAAGTTCGAAGAAAAAGAACATTAATTCCACAAGAATCTGTTGATGAAAGAAATGAAATTAATCATTCTAGAATATTACACCAAAATGAAAATGTTGATATATTCCAAGATGATTTATCATCAAGAAATTATCCAACAAATCATTCCATTAATAATAACTCTAAAAATACATTCATGTATAATACAAGAAGCAAAGCAATGTCTATGAGACAAGTTGGTGCTAATATTCTAGATAAATCTATGGAAAATTCTCTCAGAAAAAGAGCTGAAAAAGGATCTTCAAATCTACCTCCTCTCCCTAGAACGGAAGATTATTGGCCAAAAATTAATAAGGATACAACTCAAGACCATGAGGAATATTTGAATAGTATTCGTGATCAGCACTTTAGTCGTTCTAAAAATGACGAGAATATTATAGTCAATGGAAGTAATATAGAATTCAACAATAAACCAGAAGAATATCAAAGTAATGTTTATAGTGTAAATGATGGTATCTATTCAATAGAAACTCCACTGAAATCCTTTAGATCAGAGATGGTTAGAACAGTAAATGGTAACTTAATTCATGTAGGAAGCTCCAAAGAGGTTAATCGTGAATTTGTAAATCAAAATTATCGCCAAAATCATTTTAATCATGAACATGAAAAAGCTAATTATGCTAATTCTAACAGGAGTTATCTTGAAAATCGCTCTGAGAAGTCTATAGTAAATCAAAATATACCTGTTCAGAAACAATTTCACCAAAAAGGAATAAAGATTCATTGTGATGCAATGGTTGGTGGTGATACTCCTCTTAGAGATATTAATCTTCTTCAAGAAAATCAAAGCGATGATGTTGTTGAACTAATTGAGACAAAAACTAGTGAGATTGGTGTTGGGCCATCTCCAAAAGTTGATATTACTGTAAAGAGGAAAGAATTAAGTGAAAGTAGTAAAAGAGAAGAAGCAAAGCAAAGAACTACAGGAAGTATTTTAAGAAAAAGCATTGATGCTTCTGATGATAATTATTCTAAACAAGTACGATTTTCTTCAAGGAGATCTAAAGTTCAACAAAAAGAAGAAACTCTCCCAGAGTTTGAGGAATTGAAGTTTGATCCAGGTGAAATTCCGCTAATTGATTATCAAGAACATGAAGATAGGTTTGATACCATAGATTTTGATCAAGAAAATGGGTCCAATGTTAAAATAGACTATAATAAAATGCTGGATACAATGACTGTTGACAGCAATATCTGTTTGAGGCTTGTTCAGCTATCAAAAGAGGAAATCAGATTATTCGAAAAATCCATTAACCAAAAAAATGATAATGAAGGAGATCAGTCTGGTTCTTCATGTAATTATATTGATGACGAGTTAATGATTAAAGCAATTAGTGGTATTCATAAGTATTTCTTGAATAAAGCTTTTGAACATGAAAGCGAGAAGGAGTTGGAATTACATGATATAATGTCATGGATTCCTGAAGTTAAATATAACGAAGATAAGTATCAAACAGTGAATTCAGAAAGAGATGAATTGATCAGTAAAATTGGTCTTTTGAATTTGAATATAAATAGATTAAATAAAGCTTTAGAGGAAGCAGAAGAGTTGAATTCAAGATTATTCTCATCTGGAATTGATAAGAATCAGGAAGATGATCATGAAAGTATTAATGTTATGCCAGAAGACTTTGAATATATTCTCAAATCTACAAATATTCTTTTGAATGAATTAGAATCGACTAAAACTCCTATTAATCAGAATTTTGAATCACCAAAAGCTAATTCTAGAAAAGAAGAGGGAGAACAAGAAAATAGCGATGTTGATAAAAGTGATACAAGCAATTTATGCTCTCCTACTCCTGTAATATCTTTTGAAGATAATGGTGTTGCAGAAATTGATCCAAATAATATACAAGAAAATAAAAAACCTGATATTGATATTGATGAGCTATTAAATGAATGTCACCAGTCACAGTTTATTCAAATGGAAAGTATTGCAGTTTTGAATGATTGCATGTCTCTTCTAGATGATGCTGAAATAGGAATGCAAAACTTCCAAAGATTACTGGCAAAAAAGGCATTTGATACTATTGAAGAAGATGAACAACAACATGTTGGATACAACTCTAACGGTGATTCAATGGAAGTGGTTGAAGACACATTACTGAGAATACAAAAAGGAGCATCAATAACTCCAAGATTCAGTTTAGAGGAAAGCCTTAATTATAGAAGGAGTAGTGTTGGATCTAGGAAGAGCATTGGGGGAAATATATAGAGGATCTTCTATAAAGGTTTTCATCACCTCAAATTCATTGGTTAATTACTAAAGATATGTGAATGAGAATCTAATAATAATACACAAGGAGTTCGATTTCTCCTCAGATTTTGAAATCGAATATAAGTTATATAATAAATTGCAAAATCAATATATGCAATAATACGGAGGATGATGGAAAAGATTAGAAAACTTGAATTATATCCGATAAAGTACTTAAAATTACTATTAATATAAAAAAAAATATACTAATTGTTAAAAATAATGATTTTAAAGTATTTCCATATCCTTTAATTTCGCTTTTTTTGTCTTTTTATAATTGATTAGTAACTTCTTAACTAAGTATAAGAATTGAGACTTCCAAAAATCAATTTTTTCCAAAGGTTTATTGGAAATATCAATTATCTTAATTTGAGCCCAAACTTTAGAATAATTTAGATTCAATTTGTGATCTGTACTGAATGTCTTAATTAGTTTAAAGTCAGAATAATTAGGAGTTAAACTATTTTGATTTGTATATAGAACTACTATAATTAATGAACAATCACATACAGATCTTCCAAAGAAATATTTAGAAAGCCATAGAGTTGTATTTTTAATAGCATAGCTGAATTCTACATCATTATCTATTACCTCCTTGATATTTTTATTGAATTGATTTTTATATAAAGAATTCTTTTTAATATGAAAAATAAGTTTTGTTAAATATAATAATCCAAATTGAAAATTCTCAACAGCTTTATCATGATAAAATTCAATATTCATTAAACTTGAAGAAATTGATGATAGCTCTTCCATTACAGTAGAAATATTGACAGTTTGATTATTAATTAATTTCTTTATCTCATTAATAGGTATAATAAATTTAAGAACAATAAATAAATAATAAGCCAAAATTTGTTGTCCAGCACAAAAAGTTTGACATAATATTAACTTGTGAAAAATTTGTGAAAAATGTGAAAGAGAGTCAGAAAATATAGGGATTTCATTTTGAATAATTTCTGTAAAGTTAGAATTTTTTAATAAATGATTGAAGTTAATAATTGAATTATTTTGTATAACTTTTCCAGAGATTTTTAATGCTTTTAAGAATTCAGAAAAAATTTGATCTTTTGATTTAGAAAAGAATAAATGAATAGGAGAGTATATATTTTCAAAATTGTCATCTTTTGATAATTTTTGTATAGAAATCTGGCAAGGTATATTTTTTACCCCACATAATCTTTTAAATCTTAATAATAAGCCAAACTCTTGGTCAATTTTTTTCTGACTTAGACCAGAAGAACATATTATCCAAGAATTATCTAAAATCAATTTCTGAAGAACTCTGTAAAGTGTAAAATCACCAATTAATAATGGTAATACACATTTAGGCTTAAATTCTAAATTAAAAAAATGGGGCGCGCACTTTGTGTGTATATTGCATGCACTTAATGGAAAAAATGGAATATTAATTAAAGATAGATTTGGTTCAAACCATCCAAGCCGAAATAAATTTTTTTGAATAAATAGAAGAGGAACTCTTGGTGAAATAATACATCTGGATAATTGAGTTTTGTTAAGTCCAAATTCAAAGAGAATCTTATTTATTATATCTTCAATAACATTTGTAGGCTTCTTTTCAACCTTTAGAACAAAATAACTCATAACAACTTCAAAATTATCAAATACTTGATTTTCTTGATCATTAAAAATAGAAATAATTGCAGAGTTGTTCTTCTCGGAAAAATAAAATTGATTATATCGGAGACAATTATTGAAACTCAGCTTTATGTTGGAAGTTGTTAAGAATACGGAGTGCATTCCTCCATCTACAAGGAAGTCCCATTTTGTTTCGTCAAAATTTACCTTGAAAAATTTCCAATTATTTGGAAAAGCTTCCATTATTTCCTCCACTTTCTTTTCACTGTTTCTTCTCCATTTACTTTATAACTTTATTCAGATAATTTATATTGTGCATAAAGTTTAACCTTTTATTATCTAGTTATTTCTTTTCCTCCTTGATTTTCCCTTAAATTTCCTCATTTAGTTAATTATAATGACTAAAATAAATTTGTCATAAACTAGATGGCGCGCGCGCCAATGCCAACTTTTTTGTTTTGAATTTTAAAATAAATACGTAAGAATAGAATTTTTGACTAGATTGAGGAGAATAATTTTGGGTAGAATTAATGAGTAATAAGGAGAGATTGGAGTTTCTTTATGACCCAAAAGCTTTGTTAGAATATGACAATGAAAAGTATTTACTAGGTAAGTTCTTTAATTTAAAAGATGGGGTTCTGCAAAATGATATTGGTTAAGACTATTTTTTTCTTGGGGGTAAAATAGAGCTGTTTTTTTTTAATAATTAAAGTAATAAATTGATATTAATAATAGAAATGATAGAAATATGATAATATTTGAATGTTATTAAGGGGCTATAATTAAAATGTTAAATTAAAAAAACTTCAGCTTCAAGCCAAATTTAATACTCAATTTTTTTTTCTTTTTAAATTAATATTCACTTTTTCTGAAGAGAAAATCAATAAATATACATTTCCGGAACCAATGAATTAATAAGTATGGTTTTTATTTAAATTCTCAAAACTTCAATTTTAAATATTGATTTGACAAATTACTCATCTTTTTCATTTAAAAAAAAAAAAAATAAAAAAAGAATATCAATAAATACTTAAATATTGACTCATTTTACTAAGAAATTAATACAAAATATTAATAAGAAGCCCACACATCCAAATAAATTAAAATTTAGTTATTAATTTACTTTGTATTTAATCTATTTCAGGTGCTAATATTCCAGAAAATACATCCAAAATATTGGGTGAAACAAAATTTCAAAACCAAGAAAATCTGGAGGCAGATTTTGACTTGGAAGAAAAAGAAATCATCAACAGACTAAAAGAAGATCCTTTACTAATTATTAAGCAAATGGAACTCAAACATATGAAAATAGTTGATGATTATAAAAAAAAGCGTGATGAATTTTGCCAAGCAAATTTGAAATTAACAACTTCAGAAAAAAATATAAAGTTTAGAAAAAGTTCTCTCTCAAGATCACCTGAGAGACCATCAGAACCCTATTTTTCAAATAATTACAAACATCAGAATGATTCAAGAAAAAAATACAATATTCACACTCATGTAAATAGAAGAAATAAAAATAACCATCATCTTTCAAAATCAGATAGAGAAGAAAAACTTCAAAAAATGATTAATTATGGAAAACTCACTCAAAATGAAAGAATTAAGAAATTTAATGCTAAAAGTAATATTTCGAATAAAGAGCCCGCCAAACATCGTGAATATTTGCATGAAATGAGGAATAAAATCAATCAAAAACAAATTTCTTCTTTAGAAGAAAGAATGAAGTTTATGAAAAATTGAACTTCATAATAATTCAGGTATACAAATTATATAAACTTAAAGGTTTTAGATTTATTTTTTCTTGTTTTCTTGATTCATTAAATATATACTTTTTTGTATTTTAATAATAAATTATTACCACTAGCTTCACTTGTTACAGTTACATGCACTGCATGCATTTTATTGCATGCAGAATTCTCCATTTATTAAATTTATATGTTTTTTTGTTTAAATTACATTAATTAAAACAATTATGGTGATAATGATAACCAAGAATCAAAAAAATCATCACAATGAGAAAGAATCTCAGGGAAATCCGTGTAAATTCTGACTATTGATGACTTATTAGTGATAGAAAACTGAATTATTAAATAATATTTTGGTAATAAGTGAATACAAAACCATCTATAGCTAATTTGAACTTGTAAATCCTCAATAAAGTTTTGTTTCTTAAGTTCTATTTGATGAATTAACAAATCATGTTTAAAATCAAAATCTTCCTTAATATTAATTTTTTCATTAATCACAGAAAGTAATTCATTTCCATTTATTTCAAAAGTACGTAAATGCTTATTGATATTTCTTAATACTAAATTCGATGATATATCCAAAAGTTTACATGTATTCACCATTTCTGGAGTTTCTAATTGACTTTTATGTTTTGATGTTTCAGATTCTAACTCTAATGGTCTCAAACTGAGAGCTTTATAACATTTTAAAATCCAATCTTCATTTGGAGAAGGAAGAAAGTAATCTTGAAAGGAGATTTGAATACTGTCAAGTTTATCATAAATTGTTTGACCGAATTTATCATTGAATTCCATATCAATTTGTAATTTTCCTGGAATTGGAAATTTAACCTTTACAATTAACAAAAGAAAAACAATATTATTATTCAAATTTATCACTCTAGAGTTTTCTTCTTCTAGGTATTTGCTAATCACCATTTCTTCAATATCTTCTTTCTCTAATTCTTGAATATTTTGAGGTTTTAAGAATGGAATATAAACTGGATCAATTCCTAAAGAATCATTACTTGATTTAAAATTTAATTTTATTCCATATAAACAACTTTGCTCTTCATCAATCTCGAGATATTTAATTTGGAATGGTAATATTAAAGTATTATGTTGCTTATTCTTTGAGAAAATAGAAAATGAATCATCTCTCAAACCATATATTTGTCTTCTAAACTGTTTATATGCATCTAATCGAATTTTATAAAGTTCTTTATTCACATTTTCTGTTTGAAGCCTCTCTTCCAATTTACTTTCTCTTTGTTTTGAAATATGTTCTAAATTGTTTAAATTCTCTTTACATTGCTTATATTCTTCTATCTCAAATAAACCATGAATAGTTCTCAAGCTCATACAATTCATTGAACATTCTATTTCATTTATTGAGTCCAATAATTGAGTATCATAAACTTTTAATTGACTTTTAATATAACCAAATAAATTATTTAGCAAGTAAATTACATTATAATTATTCATATTATTTGTTATTATTGACAAACAAACCTAAAATTTTGTTAAAATAAAAATAACAATAGTTAATAAACTTACTGTAAAAACTTTATTAATATAAATCCATTTAAGTACAGGTTTTTGAATCTTTTCAAGAAATACTTTTGGAATATAAAATAATGAATTGATCAAATCTGAAATTACTGCATGATTTCCCATTTCTGTGAATCTAAAGTCTCTTCGATAAATAAATCAATACCATAAGAAATGGATCAATATCTCTTGGATTATTCAAAGTTTTGATATGACTCAGGAAAGTTTCAAATAAAAGTAGAATATGTTCACTATATTAATTTTTTTTGAAAATAAAATATTGAAAATTCATGAGTTAATTAGTCCATAATATTAAAATAAATAATTAATATAAACTTACAAATKGTCTCTGGTTKGATGAATAAACTTGATATTAAATGTAATAATTGTATAGAATTATTTATGTGATCAGATGATATTTGGGAAATTTGGATGGCATGTATATTTAACAATTAAATCAGAAATATGTTGGTTAACTCCAAATAATATAGAAATTTTGAATAATAGCTTTAAATAAATTGAATGTGCACCAACAGGAGCTTTAATAATAATATATTCTTGCAAAGTATTTAAAGATTGATAAAGAATCTCAAAAAAATCTTCGTCATTAGTATTTTGAATAACGTTTTGGAACTTAAGCTGAAGAATGATAAGGGATTTAAAGTATTTGATTTTACAAAAATCGTACCATTTTGGTATTAACAGATGGTGAATAAACTTAGCCAAAGTATAATTTTGATGATTATTAGTTTGTTCAATTAACTTTTCAGAATAGTTCGAAATGAGAAATTGGATCCATTTGGATGAATATATTCTAAAAGTTAAAGGAAAATGAAAATTATTTAATATTCCAATAATCTGATGATATACATTGGAGAAAGATTCTTTTGAAATACCGTCCAATATAAAGAAACAAATTTCAAATAAAATATGAATTCTGGATGAATATGAAAAAGGTATAAGAGATGATTCCAAAATATTGGAAGGTATTGACAATGTTTTTGTAATTTTTTTCAAGAATAAAATTCGACTGTGTAAATTCCAGCATGAAATAGATTTCAAATTCTCCATAATATAAGTCACCAAATATGTAAGAAATCTTTCCTTTTCCTTGATAACTTTGGTAATATCTGTTTGTTTTGTATAATTTTTAACGATTAAAGTAATGATAATATTGATCATTAGTTCAATGAATTGGTCATTATAAATATTATTCTTATTGAAGTTCTTGCAATCTGTAATGAATCCTTTTTCAAGATTATCTAGCCAAATACTTGGATGAATATTTCTTTGTATAAAGCCAAAACCCTGATTTTCAATATTGACTTTTTCAATATTCTGATTTGGTATAAAATTGATTTCTAACAGAGGACAAAAAATCAACGGATAAGTCTTATTAATCTCAATAAGACACTCGATCGCATATCTTCTTAAGATTGAATAGTAATTTTGGAATAATATAGGATTTCTATCATGTGATTTNTGTGTTTTAATAGATTCTTCTTTGCAAATAATAAACAATATAGAAAGTAGCTTAGAAAACCAGAAAGGTGCAGTTTCCAATAAATTCAAGCAGAGAGCAATACTTGTAAAAGTAACCAAAGTCTGAGATTGTAATACTATAGGAATTGAATATTTAGGATTGTTGATTAATTCTTGGTAAATATTATCAATGGAAATTGAATTTGAACCAGAAAGGACTGTACTAGCTTCAAATAAATTAATTGACTCATTTGCAATTGCTTTATAATTTGCTGCGATAATATGTTCAAATAGATTAAAAGTTGTATTATATCTTTCCCAACATTTTTTTTCAGAAAGAATTTGTTCAGGGTTTCCCAATATTGTCTCATACTGTTCTTCCAGTAATGTTAATATATCCAATTTAACTTTGATCTGATCAGATATGATAAGTGTTGATAGAATGTAATCAAATAATATGTTAATTTGCTTATTTTTCATATCATTTTTATTAATTATAGATATTTTGGGGGATGTAATTCTTATAGTATTGGTAGGACTTTTATTATTATTTGAAATACTTTCATTAGCTGAATCAGGGTCTGCAGATTTTTCTTGAATTTCTTTATGGTGATTTTTGTTGATTTCTTTAGACTTATTTCTCAAATGATCATTATAAAGTTTACCTCGTAATCTATCTTCACTTGTAACAAACCCCTTGGCTTTAGTCTTTCTTTGTACAGTAGAATACTTTATTGGCATTCTTTTATTCATTAAATTGTATATTTGGCTCAATATTTTCTCTTTACTTGCATTTTCATTATTTAAATTAAAACGCAACACTGATATTAAATTGCTTATATTAAAAGGCTCATCTTGAATATCAGAGCCTTGTTCATCATTTTTTAAATCAACATAACTATTACTTATTTCGTCTTTGTCATTAATATTGTTATTTACATTATTAGTCTTAGCACTCATCTTCTTGGTATGGAGGTTCTTATTTTAAACTTCCCCACAATCTTGAATTGAAGGCTAAATTTTTTCTTACCTAACTATAAAAAAAGGTTTACTTAGAATCATAAAAGCTTAATGTATAATCACCACATTTAACTCTGTTATAAGACAACATGAATCAAATCCAAGTCTATTAATATTCCAAAAATCGTATATTTTTTTTTCCTTAAATTAAACTTTATATGAATTTAATTATTTTCATTGGTTTCTTTATAATTTGTATAAAATTCCTCAAGAATATTCTTTGAAATTCGTCTTGAATAATTTATTTAAAAAAAAAGAAATTCATATAGGGAATCAAATTTTTTAATTCCCTAAAATTATTTTTTTCGTATTACGTGTGTATTATTTACAATAATTTTAGATACCGGTATTTTACACGTATGGCGGGAGCTTGTTGTGGAAAGAATTATTTGCATGTAAGCCATGCAAATAAATGCATGAGGGGAGGGAAAATAAAAGAAATTATAAAAATTATAATAATTACTATTTTAGCTTAATCTTCTATTTGAATTAGTAAAAAATCGAGTAAAATGACTACGAACCCAAGTTTTTAATTTATTAGTTTCATTATCGCTAATAAATTCTTTAATACGTGGATGTGACCATAAATCTGAATTCTTTCTTGATATTTTAAGAGTAATAATGCTTGAATTTGAATCTCGATTAGATACAGAGCTGGAACTTCTACTATAACTTGAGGAATTACTATTTCTTGAATTACAAGAAATTTCAGCAATTAATTTAGTATTTGAAATTAAATGAATGTCATTCACATTATTTTCATTAATCGAATTCACTTTATTGCTTAGAGTTGTCTCAAAGCTTCTTGCCTCTTCAAATATATACTTATCTTGACTAATTTGTTCCTTACCCTTTTGAATCTCTATCATTTTTGAAATATCTTCCCGACATATGTGGCATTTTGGATGTTGTTTTAACTTGAAATTGTTCGATATATAATCTCCAAGGCATTCTAAACATACACCTCCATGCCCACATGGTGAAAAAATAATTATTGAATCAAAATCCAGGAAACATATATTACAAATAAATTGACTATTTGTATTTTCACTCATATTTTCTGTATGAAATGAATTGATTCTAGAAACTGTCGAGTCTGATGATGATGATTTAACTTTTGTTAGGCATATTCTTGACGAATTTTTATCTATACCTTTTTCCTCTAAATCCAAATTCCTAACAAAATCTGTTATTGAAAATTCGAATATTTTTAGTGAGTTCTTATTTGAATGTTCCTCTAACTCAATTCTAGAAACTAGCTTGTTATCTGCTTCATTATGCTGAGTTATGTACCATAAACATAACTTTGTACAAAAATTATCAAGGCTATAATCCAATATTTTAAAGTATGAATTACTAATGGGTATTATTAAAATATCATTTTCTCTTCTAGTATTTAATTTTGAGTTATTTTCTTTCATTTTTTCAGATTTATCATCATTGGAATCTTCTCTTAATTCTACTACGCTAATTTCATTTTTATGCTCTTCTCTGACATTATTACTGTTTGTTCTATTGAAAAAAATAGAATTTCTACTCCAACTTGTTTCTGCTTCTAATGGAAATTCTTCATCATAAACTTTTGCTAATATTCTTAAATTTTTCTCAAACTCAGTTACTGCTGTTGTTAGCCAAGCCATAAATATCCATGGTTTAATTATTCCCAGAATACACAAGCTTATTGAAACGATTATCAGTAATCCTGCTGGAATAAAAATAGATGTTGTTATGAAGTCATTCAACAATTTGTATCTTCTAGATACATTCAAAACTATTTCTAAAAAGTATTGAACCAAATATAGAAAAATACAAACACTAGCTATTAACCAAACAAAAACTTGTATCAACAATATATATTCTGGAGAAGATCCAAGAAACCACCAACTTATGCAATCTTTACCTTCTAAACCAACTATGGTTAAAGATAGAGATATACTTGTAACATAAAAAACTGATATTGCACTAGACCTTAATAACTTCTTGTTTACTATCTGTCTTACAGCTTTTATTGGAAGAAAAAGCTGAGCCACTATATACATTAATAATATGACCCATCTAAACAATAATAATATTAGAGATATCACCTGTATTAATATTGGATTATTCACACTATTTTGACCATCAAGCATTAATGAATAAAATTCGCCATTTTCATTCTCTACTATATTTGAAAATGAATTTTCCAATGCTGGGCAGTTACAATTATCTTTTCTTACTAAAAGTCTATCTCCACTTAATTCTTTTTTACTTCTTGAAGAATAATTCTTTACTCCCCTTGTTTTTGGTATTCTTATACTTTTTTTCAAACTATTTTCTGACACACTCTTATCCAAAAACACATCTTGAATTACTATGTGAGAAATTGGATTCTTGATTAACATTATCAATATATTGTCATTCTTATCTACTGCCATCCTATCCATTACATTGCTTTCTGTTGAGTTTGATTTGCTTATTGTTCTCAAATCATTATTTTGGTTTTCATCAAGTAATACTCTTACCCATTCTTTTCCTGAATAAAACGAAACAAAATTAGGTATCAAATAATATATCTCCAAGATAAATGGTAGTAATATTGTGAGAATCAAAGTGGCGCGCAAAACATGTTTGCCTAAGGTTAGCTTTTGACTAGAATTAGCAATACCATTTTCGTTTCTCATTTCAACTCCAAAAATTCTTTTTTTTTATTATTTAGTTGAATTCAGAAAAAAATACTTCAATTTTCTAATTTACTGAGCATATAATTAAAATACGGTTATACATATTTTTATTATATTTTTCATCTTAATTATTTTAACGTAAAATAACTTTGATCCTTTTTGTAAATTGCTATTATTTTCACTTGAATTTTATTAAATTAGAATGAGAGAAAAAAGATCTCTATAAATTATTAATTTATCAATCTTACTAATGAACCAAAAAAAAATAATATTATAAGTTCTTTTTCCCCAATTTTTTAAAAACAAAAACTGACACCTATTTCACTGTTTACCCATTTTATATTTGTGAGTCTTGATCAATTTAATTTAAATATATGCACCCTTTGACCAGGCAATTTTACCGCCAAAGTCACATGTACATGAGGCTGTTTTGGCGGCAATATTGGAATAATTTTTGTTCACTCGATACCATATAAAAGTTAAATTGAATATAAATAAGATAATATATGATTGATCATAGTGCGCATAGCTAGTATTTTAGATAGTTTTCAGGTTGTGTTAGTGTCTTTATGATTAATCTAAGTTTTTCTATTTGTTTTTGAGTAGGATAATCAAAAAAATGAGGGGAAAATGTGATTATATGCAAATATGCAAAATAAAAAAAAAAGTTTGCGAATAGATCAAAAATATTAATGTTTGTTTTTTTTTAAATTCAAGCTAAATGATCATTTAAATATTAATAAATGTGTGTGTGCCTATACAATTAAAGGGTTATATCAATTCAAGTTATATAATTTCTTAAATTTAAACGGATTTAACATAGATAAATAATTTAATTGGCATCATTTCATGAAATTTAAAAAGAATAATATTAATTACATAAAATAGTAGTAGAAGTAAAACAGAAAGCTATGGATATGTATAATAACTTTGATAACAAAATTGAAAGTGATTATATTTCATTGGGAAGATTTAGTAATAACTACTTTAATATTTCAGATAATCAAAATTCCAATACTAATAATAGAAATGTCAGTAATAATCTCTTTAATGAGTATTTTAATTTAGGTAATAAGAAGTTTTCATCTATATTAAGATTTTTAGTTATATTGGCTGCTTTTATTAGCTTACTAGTACTAATAAAATTACCAGTTAAAAATAGAATAGAATTGAGAAAGGAAATGCTTGAAAATGCTCTACTTTTAAAGAAGAAACATGAGGGAAGAGCTTATAATAATTATGAGAATAAAAATGTGAAACAAATAGTAAATTCAACTCAAATGTCAAATATGGAACAAAATAAAACAGGTTCATTAATTTTAGGGGATAGTGAAAGAGTGACAAATAGAAGCTCAGTAATAGATATTAATGGCAATGTAACTAAGAAAGATAATGATCATATAATTAAAGATGTTATCAATTTAGGAGGAAATACAACGTTAGATGTAGTGAATTCAGTATTTGGAAGTCATTATAACACTTATGGTATAAATAAAAGAGCAGCAGAAAATGATATATGTAATGACAAGGATTACACAAAGAAAGTATTAAAACTGGTTTATGAACTTTCATATTTTGCCTTACCCAAAGATACTTTGAATATAAGAAAATTTGAAGCAAGTGATGTTAAAGTTTTTAATGAAGAAATGTGGGTAGTTTGTGATAATTCTTGGACTATTGGAAAATTTGGATTAAGCTTAACTCCTTTTTCACATTCAAATAAACTATTAAATATGCAAACAACAACATCAGGTGGAAATCCTTTGGATATTAATACACTTTTATTAGGAACTGATCCAAATACTGAGGATTCACAGTGGGAAGCAATTGTAAGGGATGATATTACAGGGCATTTATTTGTAATCAGAGAATCAATACCACATGATTTAGAAGAATTAAAATTATATAAAGATTTTTCAAAGAACTTAAAAGACGAAAATCATAATTCTTCTAGGCATTATCATTCACATATTATTGAATTAGCATTAGTAAAGGTGAATAATGTTGAGTCATATGAAGTTTTAGAAACATGCACTGCAGAACATAAGTTTGATTTTGATAACAAAGGATTTGAGGGAGCAATAGGACTAAGAACGCGAAATGGTGATTTTTATTTATTGGGACTTTGCGAAGGCAATTTTTGTATGGGAGAAATGAAAGGAGAAGAATATGGAAATGGAAGACTCATTTTAATGAAGAAGGAATATATAAATAAAACAACAGAATTAACAACTGGGGATACAATTAATAGTGATATGAATAGTTTAAAATCAAAATGCATATGGAAATCAGTTAGGATGATTAACATTCCTAAAGAAGCTAATTTTCAAGATTACTCATCAATTGATGTAAGAGGTAATAAAGTAGCAATAACTTCACAGGAAGACTCAAGTATATGGATTGGAGAAATAGATTATGGAGACGGAGAATATTTGGATCCTGATAAGATTCAACTACTTCCCAATGGGCGGGTCTATTATTTCCCAAGAGACCATGTTTGTGACTTTAAATATTGTAACGTTGAAGGAGTTTCTTTCATTTCTGATAATATGATTGTAACAGTTTCAGATAAAATGAAGAAGAAAAACAGACAATCACCAAAATGCTTACATAAGGACCAATCTATACATATTTTTGCAATTCCATAAAAATTCTGATTTTCTTTAAAAGTTGCATGCAAAATTTGTTAAATATTACACACGTCATTTTTTAAATGCCGGTATTAAAATTACTAGTTGGGAAATTTTTTATGTGGAAATAATAATATTAAGTAAATGAGAAAGTGTTAATACCAATAAATAATAAAGAAAAAAAAAAAATAATTGAATTTGGAAAAAAGTATATATTGGTAAATTATAATTTAATATTATTATTAATAAAAAAAAATGACGAACAGCTTTATGCTCAGTTTTTATTTTTTTTATATCTGTCCCTTGATTAATAAAATATAGTAATTCTTGACTTATTTGATAAATAATATTAGTATATGAAAAAAGAAGTATAATTATAAATAAAATTAGTATAAATGATTCTGAATTTTATAAGTTGCTCTTTTCATTAGAATCATCATAAATTTGTAACTTGGGATAAATAACTTCAGTGCATTTCTCAGAAAAGTAATTATTTTCATTAGAATTGGATTCATTAGGATTAAGTTGCCATGCAATTTCAATAGGTGAACGGCAAAGGTGACAGCATGGAATTTTCTTTAATTTACATACTGTCCACTTCATTAGTTCATCTATACAATTATCGCATATTCCACTATGTAAACATGGAGAAAAAACTATATTACTTGGATTTTCATAACATATCATACAATTAGTTGTTTGAGAAGCATTATTTGATTGAGAATCTGTTTGTTCTTCATTATTAGAGAAGTTATTAAGTGAAAAGAATGTGGATGATATTTTGGTTAAACTGATTGAAATAAAAGAATGCTTAAAGATTAAAGGAGGAGGTTGGGAGTTATAGTTACACTTTACAACCCACTCTCTTTGGCCATTATTATTGCAATGGATCTTCTCTTCATCTTTTAAAAGGTATGAAGGAAATACATATTTATAATATCTGATCTTTTTTTCTTCAAAGCTATGATGATCAATAATAAGCCCCAAATAACCTCTTAATAGGAGGTCTAAAGATTGTGAGATAATTGTAATAAAGCAAGAATTAACCCAAGGACTAGTAATTCTTGTAGATAGTAAAAGGACACTACCACTTAATGAAAATCCAAATCCACAACAAGAAATCACTGAGAGGATATGTTGGATAAAAATTTTCCTTTTCTTTAAGCGATAATTTTCTTCTTCTAATTGATTATTATTATTATTATTTACAGAACTACTAGAACCAGAAGAGTTTGAATTATTAGAGTCTTCTTGATAGTCAAAGTATGGTAACCTAGTAGCATAGAAACAAATTGTAGTAATTAGTACACAAATTCCAAAGTAGCCATTGTACTTTCTCATGTATTGCAATTTTTGGAAAAATACTGCATTTACTGGTTGTAAGCCCAAATAATAAGTATACACATGATAATGACCAAATATAGAAGATGCTAAAAGAAACCAATGACTTAAATTCTTGGATAAACTGAAATTGTGCAATACTATTAATATTATTACTATTTCCAGTGTTTGGAAAAAATGTATTAAAACTCCAAAGCTGCATAACCATTCTTGAAATTAACATAAACCATCTTATAATTACAAAAGAAGTAGAGATAATCTTAAAAATTTTGGTTGGTCTATATCTATATGTATTTTTATGCATCTTCAAAGAAGTTAATCCCAGAATATTATTTCGTGTATTTTGATCCTTGTTCATATATAATATCTTGACCTTTCTGCTCTGCCCTTCTCTTCTTGTATTATAAATCACTTGATTAAATTCATTATTCAAATTAGATATTGGACACCAAATAGTCGGTACTAATAGTGACAAATGCTCATAATTTAAACTAGTCTCTTTTGAAATCAAAAGGCGGGCATCCCTATTAATGCACACATTTGAGTTATTTTTTGACTTTTTTGGTTTTAAATTCTGTGAAAAAAGTCCGTTATCATCATAGGGATTCAATAATCCTGGAAAAATACTATGGTTAATTCTTTGTTGATAGTTTTTCTTTTGTAATAACATATTATATTCATGCTGATTTATTCTTAATAACAAGTCATTGTTAATTGCATGTTTATTCATTGACATTGGAATTAGAAACCAATCACTTTCTCTTAGAAAAACTGACAAAAGAGGAGTAACTGAGTGGATTTCGTTAATTAGAGGTAGAATTGTTAAAGATAAGATAATGAAGATTCTCAGAACAAACTTGATTAATGGAAGTTGTGCTCTTGAATTATATTCAAGTTGTATTAAACACTCACGCACTTTTTCTGCATATTTTCTCAATAATTTTATTAATCTTGTACCTTCCAAGTTATTTTGTTGTCTATTAACTAGATTACTTGAGTTTTCTTCATTTTGAGAATTTCTTATAACTCTTTGATTCTCAGTTAACTCTATATTTTCTTCATTCCTCGAACCCAAAACTTTCATTTAAGTGATTCTGTTCCTCTTCTGTAACAAAGCCATTATTTCTCATTATACCAACTTCCTCTGTAGAAATTTCTAATGAATTTTGCATCTCTCTATATAATATATAAATAAATATGAAAATATTTAAGTATATATTTATATATACCTTATTATTTATGCTGTTCTGCACATATAAAAATATAAATTTATATATATAATATATATATTTATATTAATCTTTATTTTAAGTTTTTACTTCAAATATACTAAATATCTCTCTTCTATTGAATTTAGTGATTAATTTTTGTCTTAATCAGTATTCTTTATTGTAATATGAAGCAAGGCACCTTTTTTTTCACTATTTATATTTATAGTTCAATTTAATTATTTACAATATTCATGTGATCGTTTTATCAGAGTTTCAAAAATGTTTTCTCAACTTAATTTGTCGTAATTCCTCCAAAGATCACCTAATCTTTTATACTCTCTTCTTAATTATTACTTAATTAATGCTTAAAATCGGATTTATTAAAACAAAAAGTAATTTTTTTTTTTTCCAATACTAATTTTTCTTGTCTTTTCCTAATGCTTTTTTTTGATCTCAATTCTACCTTTTATTCCATTTAATTATGCTGCTTTTTATTACCTTTTCCTATTACTTTATTTATCCTGGTACTTTATTTTACGCGTTGTCGCGATGCATGAGTTACTCTAAGCATGACATTTGGCGGTAAAGTACATTCATGCAAACACGTAATACAATTTTTTTTTACCGCTATATATAAGTAAAAAAAAATATAAATTTTAACTTTGCATATTATTGCAAAAAAAAAAAAAAAAAAAAATGAAAAAAATTAGGAAAAAATATATTTGAATCCAATTCCAGTATTTTCAAAAGGTTAGGAATATCTTGTGTGTTGTGTTTAACTCAATTTAACTAGATTATTACAAAAAAAAAAGTCATTCTATGCTTGATAAATCTAAAAATAGAAATATTAATAAAAACAATAATGTAGTAGTTTTAAACAAGAAAAATTACAAAATATTTTCTATTAACTATCATAATAACTTAAAAACATAATCTGCTCATTTATTTAGTTACTAAGTATATTATTAGAATATTCAAAAGCAATATTACATCTCTCAACTTTTAAATAATAACAAATATTTTCGTGTATTATCTTTCAATTTTCAAAGAGTTAGAAAGGCTTAATTAATTACAAATTAATTCTTTTCCCATAAGAAAAAAAAAAACCGATAGTATTTTTGAAAGAAAAACAAAATAAAACATCCTTATTGTTTAATCTCTATTGGGTAATGAGACTAAGTAACTCTAATTCTTAATATTGAAAAAATAACTTTATTTGAAAAAAGTAAAATATTTGCCTTGTAATATTTTGTAAATATTAAATTTCACGAATTACATAGAAAAAGATAGCTTTGGCGGGCTTCTCCGATACTTGTTTTCTACTTTTTGCAACCATATAAATTTAGTGGAAAGAAATTCTAATAATACTCCTTTATTAGCTTTTTTTAATTTCCTAAAGTTTTTGTATTTAGTTATTTGGTCCTGCATTTAGATTCAAAGTATATAATTAAGTAAATATATTAAAAAATCAATTAAGGTCTTGAATTTGGCAAAAATGAACTTGAAATACGTAATCACATTAATCTGTTTTATTACACTTTGCTTCTATCAAGGCTCCTCCTGTGTAATTAAATCTGATTTTGCAGATTTGAAATCCGGAAGAACTTTTTATACTATAACTAAAGAAGAACAAAAAAAAAGAATTGTAATGGTACATGGTTTGTTAGCAGCTTCAACCCAATTTGATAATTGGAGGTGTATATTTTCTCATACTGGTTATCAAGTTTTAACCTATGATTTATTAGGACATGCTAACACTGAATGGAAACTTCCTGGTTTTTTCTCACAAAAAAGATTTGTTGATCAATTAAATGAATTGCTTAAACATGTTGGGTGGGTTGATAGTGATAATAAAGCTGTAGAGAAGATTTCATTATTAGGTGTTTCAATGGGAGGATTAATCATTATCAATTATGCATTAGAACACCCGGATCATATTAGTAACTTAATACCAATGTGCCCACCTGGAATAATGACAAAATATGATTTTCCAAAATTATACAGATTATCAAATTCTTCTCTTGTTAGTGCCATTAAGAACATTCACAATTCTAAAAGAGTGTTTAGATGTGGATTTTATTGCGCCTCCAAATTGGGATATGTTAAATTGGGAAAACAAACTAAAGAAGAAAAAAAAGCCACTACGAACGTTTTTCACCAAATGTTCTCAACATATATTAAATCAGGCGGAGATGGCAACTTATTTGACAGACATTTGGATTTTGAAAGATTATCCAAATACGAAAATACTTTTAAAATAATCTTCTTCTGGGGAATGAAAGACGATGTAGTTCCTTTTCCTCCCGCATTGGAATTTCTAGTAAAGCATTTTAGCAGTACTCCTATAGTTGTTTACCCAAATATCAAACATATTCCTGCATATCTAATGTATTCCCCAGCTTTAGTTACTTTGGATTTTTTGGAGTCGAACTTCACAGTAGGAGTTCCTTTGGGTCAAGTTAAAGAATTAAAATATTTTTATGATAATGAAGTAAATATTGTTACAGGATTAAACTTTACTATTTCTAATGAAATAATTGTTAAATCTAACAAAGAAAATTTTACTGAATCATATTTAGACTTTATGGATTATTGATTCTTAACTTTATAATTATAAATAAAAAGTAAGAATATATTAAAGTATTAAAATGATATATAATAAAGATCAATTAACTTACATATTTGCATTTGAACAAAAAATATAAAAATTAAGAACTGAAAAATTGTGAACCCCCACTTTGAGTCAATTAGTTTAATGGATTTGTGTTAAATTTTTACATGTAATTAATCTGGGTTTCTTAATCAGTATTTACAATGGTCTCAACTTACAGCAAAAAATTGGCTTCTTATAATAGAAAAAACAGTGTCCCATGGCGTCTCAGGTGGCATTTGTTTAACTAATGCAAATACTGTACTCAGCTTACATGCTATTATCTTCGTATATTTGATCAAAATGAGAATTTTCATTAAGAGTTAATTAATTATCTTTGCATGCAATTTCCCCTCTTAAAAATGATATTTATTACTTAGTAAAGAAATAAAGAGAGGGAAATGGAGTAGCCAAAAAATATGCACTCTATTTTTTTAACTTACTATTAATAATCCAAAGATTTCTTTCATTTTAATTTAAAGAGTTTTTTAAATTAGAATAAGCTTTTTTTTTTTAACCCCGTACTTCATTTCAATTGGAATGAATCAATGAAACATTGGCGCCAGATTGATTTCTTATGGATTTAAAAAATTACACACAACAATTAATAATGTAAAAGACAATTACAGTTAAAATAAGCTATACTTGTTTGCATAAAGAAGATAACTAGAAGATAATACGATGTAGTCAATTAAAAGAGTTAATCTTATTTTTTCTCTTCATTTTGCCTATCACTTGTATCTTCTTTTTTTTCGTCATCTTTTTGTTTTTTGCTTTCAGAATCTTCCTCTTCAGCAGTGTTGAAGAGTTTGCTATTAATTTCAACAGCCTCTTCAAATTTGGACTTAAATATGTCAGCTTGTTCAGTTTGACCGAATTTGAGGGCAAATTGTTCGAGCTTTTGCTCTTCAGAGAAATCATGAACAGTCCAAACCCATATCTTGTTACTTCCACTATTTGGAGTAAGCTTGCAGAAACTGTCCTTTTGAATTACATAATGATTAGCAACAATTTTTAGAGTTTTCTCTTGTCTCAGAAGAAACCTGATTTTCTTGGTTTCTTTGTGTTGTAATAATTTTGCGTTACCGACACCTCTCTCCTTCCATTCTCCATTTACAAAGCGGTATAACTTTGCTCTATGTTTCCAGAACTCTTCTTCATCCTCTTCTCCTGTCATTACCTCAACTTGTTTCAATTCAACTTGAGGAGTGTTCCAGTTACCTTCTGTTAATTCCTCCTCTGGATAATATCTCTCATCTCCACTTGCGTTTCCACCCTCTGCTGTTGCATCCTCACTTGGCTTTGGTTCCTGAGTTGCAGGATTTGGAGTTCCTAATTCAAACTTCTTTTCAAGTTCACTCATCTTAATTCAAATTTTCACTTCTTCAATAAATAAACAATAACACCAGTAATATCAATG
This sequence comes from Cryptosporidium parvum Iowa II, assembly GCF_000165345.1. NCBI lineage: Eukaryota > Apicomplexa > Conoidasida > Eucoccidiorida > Cryptosporidiidae > Cryptosporidium > Cryptosporidium parvum. Next base: position 905,089 of record NC_006984.1, on the reverse strand, counting down.
CCTAAGCTAGTCAGTTTCAAAAAAGAAGAAATAGTATCAATAAACACAAATACGATTTTACGTATTCACCTGAATTAAAAATAATATAATTTTTAGGTCTTCTCCTGCGATTAACCCCTTTATTTTTCCCTTTCGTCCAAATCTATTAAGTTGCTATATTGATACCTAATCAATTCTTTCTTCCTCCTTAAGTTAATTAATTACTGTCCCGTCTTTATTTTATTATTATATATTATTATTTGTTTTTATACTTGTAGATTCATATATATTATATTTAATTATATTATTATTTAATTTAATTTAGGCGGGCTTCATCCATTTGGCAGATACCAAAAATGTGGGGAAGCCGATAACGGTATATTTTGTAATAATTAGAATGCAGGGATAATAATTAGATTTTTTTCTCACGATTTTAAGATGATCATGAATAGAATTGAAAATTTTTCTAATTTACAAAAAGTATGATAGGACTATAGGATTTAGAAAACAAGAGAGTATATTTTCAAAATAAATTATAATTTAAATTGTAAGTAGCCTTATAACATTTGAACTAGTATTAGGTTATTCATGAATTAGAAATTTCACTAGATCTGTCAAGAATATATTGTTTTAGGTACATTATATGTATTTCAAAGAAAGTAAATAGAACGATTATAAATGCGAGAACGAGAGGAAATATTGAGTTTAGCTCACATGTATTAGTTTCAGTATTAAACTCGTAAAGGAGCCAGTCTGAGCAATTTGGAGGGATGCATTCATTAATAGATGAATCATATTTAAATCCATTTTCTAATAGACACTCTTTTTTAGGAGCACAGTTTGAATTCACAGAGTGTTCAATAGTGTTAGAATTATAACCCTTGTATTTATATTTTGGATAAAATCCAACTTTTCCTGAGTTGTTATCAATTACAATACCATATGATTTGAGAAAAAGAGAACCAAGGAGTATCAAAGGAGTATTAGAGGATGAATAATAAGGAGTAAAGTAGTTATAACTATTACCTTCACTGTAAGGTATGTAATTAATTTTTCCAAAAGTACCTAGTGTTGAATTAATTACACATAGATAGTCAATATTATTAAAATGAATAATATAATCATCCAAAAAGATCTTTATAGGCTCAACTTTACCATCATTTGAATCAGTTTGACTTAACCAAAAAGATATAACAGGGAGAGGCTTCTTTTTAACAATGCATAAAGATGAATATGGAAGTAATTCATTATTTTGTGAATAATTTTCCTTTGATTTATCAAGCTCGAGTTTATCATTATTAATACTATATTCGGGACAATCCAAAGGTAACCATGACATTAATCTTGCGAATAAAAAGGGAGGTAAAGATAAACAAGTTGATGATAAGTCCAAAGCAGCAAGCCAATTTGAAGAGATATTTTCCATAATGTTTGAACCACATATCTCAAAATTGTAGATTTGAAATAGACTTAGAGCATCATCATAAACAAATCCAGATTGTTTTGGCTCGCTCCAATAAATTGAGATAGGATCCCAATATTCTGGTAAGTTATTTAAATAAAGAAAAGATGAATTTGGATTTTCAAAATTTACATCAAAATAAACTCTTGATGCGTTATATAACATTAATATATCATTCCAAATAGATATACCTCTGCATGACATTGATGAACCTAAGAATTAAATAATATCAAAGTTAACAAATATTGAATTAACGATTTAGAGAAATTTTTTTGGGATTATTAAGTTCAAGAAGATAATAAATTGAAATGTCTTGATTATATATTATCAATTACATTAAAGTAATAAATCCTTAACTATTTCAGTATATCCCATAATATCAACACATCTTAATTCAGACCCGAAAGATGGTAAAATTAAGGGAAATCATCATAAATAGTAAAGTTGATAAATTAAAGACAAAGCAATAAAAATGTGATTCAATTTCAAATAAGATAATCTTGAACCTGTTTCCCACTCTAAATAATAGAAAAAAATTAACTTACCTACTAGACCAATAAATCCATCAAAATTGTGAAAAGATGGCCAATTTTCTCCATTTCCTGTAGATAAATCACTCTTTATAAGTTTAATTGGAAATTCTTGTAAAACCAATTCTGGAACCATCCATGGAATTATCACAAGCTCATTTCCTTCTAGCATTACTTCAAATTTACTTATACCATCATAAACCCTTTCATTTGAATGAAAAAAAGCATTAAAAATCCCATTTTCTCTAGTATCTGGAAATTCCTTTTTCTTTTCACATGTATAAGAATCCATATAATAACTAATTCTGCAGTGATCCTTATTATAACACCAAGAAGCTGAGTCTGATGAAAGCGGATCATAACAACTATCATTATTCGATTGAGATTTCCCAATCCTACTAATTTCACTATCGTCTTCAAACCCGGTTCCACTTCTAAATGAGTAACTTAACTTGCCTTTATTGCAAGCTTCTGTACCATCTTGAAATAGTCGAATTCCTTCATTCAATGTATCAATAACCAATCGAACAGTTTTTTTTCCTATAACCAAATCCAATCCCAACTTATTACTGAAATTATCAAGAAATACGGGTATCTTTATGTTTTCATTTTCTCGTAGTTCGATTTCGTTTTTAATAGGCTTTTGTGACTTTGCATAAACTAAAAATAATATTAAAAAAAATAAAGTAGCATTCATCAAAATTAATCCAAAATCTGTACTCTTTATTAAAAAAAAATATAATATAATTAAATGAATTCTTTTAGCATTATTTATACCAAATAGTTGTTTATATTTATTTGCTTAAAAATAATTTAATTTAATTTTATGAGTAATTGAATAATAAATCAATTTTTTTGTTGATTTTCTTCACATTTAAAAAAATACCAGTATGAATCAATGGATTTAATCAACTTTAGACAAATAATATTTGGTAACACTATTTCCTGATACATATTTTAGTCACTTTATGAATAACTCTTTCTATGACTCTTTTTTTTAAAAAAATATTTAATTAATTAACTTTAATTAATAATTATATTTCTAATTAATTAATATTTGAAAGTGCATCCGGATTAGGCGCCAACTGCCTTTTTTCCCTTGCATTTATTTATTTTTAATTTATTTCCCTATACCGGTCGAAAAATGATATGGACTAGTATTAATTTTATTACGTGTATAAATTGCATGTGGAAAAAATTATAATAATTATTAATATTAAAATAAAAATATAGAAAATGAGTTGATAGTAATTTAAAAAGAGAGAGTATGTTAACATTAATAATTCTTAATAGAATAATGAATTTTTGTTTTTATTCTAGTAAAAGGAAGATTTTATTTAAATTAATTAAAGTTTAGAGACTTGAATTTATATTGAAATTGAATACTTGTAAAATTGGTATATTTATTATAATTAATGCTCGAGTACGAGTAAATTCAATTATTTATTTATTTATTTATTGTATGCAAAGGGTAAATATTTAAAAAGAAGAATAATAAATGTATTAGTCCAAAGAATATAAATTTGAATTTTTGTTAGATCAAGAGGACTTTTAAGTATTAGAGAAGGATTTACTCAATAAGAAGATTAAGTATATACAATTTAAAACAAAAAAATTATAAATATATTTATTTATATATAAATATTGATAAATTATATTACCAATAATACTTAAAGAGTAACAATCAAATATAACATATTAAATTAAAATATTAATGTTTTGCAATAAGATATTATGAAAATTAAAAGTTTTGTTGCTATACTGGTCATTAAAGGCTTATTACTAACAACTAGAGTTAATAGTTGTGGAATTCATGATTTAGATATTAATGATGAAAATAGCAACTGCAAAAATTCCTATTTTGAGATTACAGAAGAAATTTCTTTAAATAGTCTTGATTCGTTAAAACTTAATGAATTGATTTTTGATAGTATTGAATTGATTATTAATCAGATCAAATGGAGATTTGAGAAAGACCATGAAAGATATCTTTCTGAAAGTCAGAAATCTCTTTCTTTTGTAAATAATATCTCACTTGACGAAAGAATAGATAATTACATTAAAAATGCTAACTTTTTAACTGGAGAAGAAATAAAAAAAGGGGTACTACAAATACTAAAGAATTACCAAAAGAATGATAAACTAAACAACTTTGATTCCTCAAACAGAATTATCCATTCCGAAGTAATTGAAAATAATAAAATCCCATTAAATCAAGGATTTATTAACCTAGTTGTATTCCCCAATGAATATATTTGAAAAGAAAAAAATAGAGCTTTTATTATTCATATTATAAATCTACAAATATCACTTTTGTTTAATTAAATACATTAATCATAAATTTGTCTCCTAGTATTTTTGAATAAAATAGAATAAAAATAAATATATTTAAAAAGAAAAAAGGAATTACTACTATCGTTATGACTAATAATTAAGATTTTACTATTTCTCTTCAATTTACAATTCTTTATTTATTGAAGAATTCTTCACTACTAATTGAGAAGAGGTCTCCTATTATATTCCAAGTATCTCTTAATCTCATCATAACTTATTAATCCATCATGATCAACATCTGCAATAAATAAAAGCTCATCAGCCTCTTCTGATGTAAGTGGGGAAATTCCTTTTGTTGTTAATAATTGCTTCAATTCTAAAGTAGTAATATATCCACTATTATTTCTATCTAAGAGTCTGAAACCTAATTGAATTTCATCATCACGACTTAATCTCAAAATCTTCATTCTTGCCAAGCGTCTAAATTCATCAAAATCCAATGTTCCATCTCCATTCATGTCAAAATCTTCCTTAAGTTTCTCAAGCTCACTATCAATATGCTCACCAGTAATTTCTGCTGCTGAAGCCTCATGTCTTGAGAATGTGACAGTACCATTGTCAAAAGCTCTTCTTAAAGCAATAATTAAATCATTAAGTCTAATTTTACCATCTCCATATGTATTCAATGTATCAAATAAACCTTTCAATGCTGCCTCGTGTTCCAAAGTCAATTCAGTCATACCAAATGGAATTCTCCTTGTATTAGTTTCCATACTCTTTTCCTTTGTATCTCCCACAATTGGACAAAATTGCTCCTCTCCATATAATGCAGAAATTTTCACGGTTGCATTCCCATTTCTTATATTTGATGATTCTGACATCTCTTCTTCGATTTTCAAGATACACTCAAATAATGATCTTTTTTATATTTACTTAAATTGTATAAAAAAAATTTCCTTGACCCTTATTGTGAGTTTTTTATACTTTCCATGCTTTTTTTTATAGACATAAACATAAATTAACTAAATTACGTGTGCATTCTTGCTTTGGGCGCCAGTTCTATACTTTCTTCTGCATGTTACCGCCGAACGATCTATTATGCAAAGGAATTATATTGCAAAATTGCATGCAAGTTTTCTAACAATGTCGAAAAAGTAAAATATATATTATTGTATAAAATAAATTATAATAGTGGAATTAATTTAATTAAATAGTTGTAAAATTATTTATGTTTGTTAGTTTTTTTTTTGAAATTAATAATTGAATTGAATCTGATGGTAATAGTTACTTTTCTTGTTTCAATATTTGGAAAGCTCTATAAATTTTTAATTTCCGATTTCTTTCTAATATTTCAAAAAACGATTGAACTTGATTGTATTTGCGAATGGATAATAATGCATTATTTTTTATTCGATTTGCTTCTAAAATATTCCAAGCAGTTTTTACTTTTGTAAGTATAATAAAATTAAGCTTAGTTATTTGTACAATATTTTCATGAATATTACAAATACTCTTTATATGAGTATTATTGTTTTTTAATAACATTTTAAATGTTGCTTGATGTTTATCATCTTTATCTTTAACCATTTTATTTAGTTTAAATTGATTCTTGGATTCATTTGATTTATAATACACTTTTTTTGTATTAATTTGATTATTTTCAGTTGAAGTTAATATAAGCTTAGATGATAAGTTAGAGTGAAAAAAATTATTGCTATTTGTTATAGTAGAATCTTTTGGGATGACAGAATTAATTGTTTTTCTATTTTCTTGTTTAAAATTTTTATCTTTTAACAAAATAATTCGAAGTAATTCTCTCCAAAATAAGAAAATCCGTCTTTTTAATATTAATTTATAGTGTATTTCCATAAATTCATGATCTTCATGATTATTTAAAGAATGCTCTTTTAATAATTTCCAATATTCTGACATTCTTTTAATTATTAATCTTTTTAGGTGATTTGATCCTTGCTCAATTTTAAATAAAATAATTCTTCTTTTAATCAATAATAAATCTTTTTTAAATGTAAAATCATTATTAGATATGGATGAATGATTTGTATTTTTTGATGATATACTTTCCCGTTCTATATCATTATTTGAATTGATTATACTATTAATCTTAATCTTGTATAAACTATTATAAAGATTTCTTTTTTCTATTTGTCTGAATATTAAAATCATATTATTTATTGATGATTGAATAATAATTCTTTTTAACTTTTTATTCATCTTTTCAAATAATTCTTGAGCTATAGTTTTTTCAATATATTGATTTCCATTATATAGATTTTTAGTATTATTTTTATTTGATCTCCAATTTTTAAGTGTATTATTAATATATAGATTCCATTTCTGAGTATCTAAAGTTGATGTACATTTTATTTTAATTATTTCAATTTTCCTAGACTTGAAGTTAAAACATGAAAATCCACCAACTTGTGAAATTCCAGCTTTTTCCAAGTTCTCTTCATTATTATTTATTGTTAAACAGTATACACAAGGATCCATTTTTGAAATTTCACATTTGGAAATAGAAGCTATTGATATACTCCTTTTGATTTTATATGGATATTTTAATTCATGACATAAAAAAATATTGGATTGTAATAAGCAATATTCCTTATTCCAATATGACCCAAAAAGTGGATGTTTTTTTTTTCTTAACACAACTCCATAGTAACCTGTTATTACAGGAAAATTATTAATTATATTTCTTGGACTAATTTCATTTTGAAAATGATCTATTTCAATTTTTTTTTCACCTGTCAATTTTAATTCTTGGTTCTCATCAAAATTCTCGTATGAGTTTAAACTTGTGCTGACAGAATTACTAAACATATTGAAATTTTATGTTAAATTCATTTCCTGATTTTTATTTATTATTAATTTTTTTTTTGAAATAAATGCTTCTATTGTTATATTATTAATGTAAAAAAAATAATAACAAATAAAATTCATCTTCTATTGTTTATTTGCATTACATGCCTTACATTCATTTGTTGTGGGGGAATTTATTTATTTTGCAATTTTTAATAATTTCTTTCGAACCGCATTTTCTCCCTATTTGTGACTATATATACATGATTTATTACATATACCGGGATATATCCACATGCACTAATACTTGCCTCTGTCCACATTAAAATGCATGTTTGCAAGTGCATGCACTTTCTGGCGCGTTTTTTGAAAAATAATTCCAAGTATCTTTAAGAATGATGATTAATTAGTAATTTATATTGACAGATAATACATTTAATATTGCTCTTTGAAATATTGTTTTCTATAACGATTTTAAACTTATGACTCTTTTTGTCAACATAAGCTTGTTTTAAATAGCACTCGTAATGATAATTATGTTTGCAATGATTAAGAATTACTTTGCTTGAAAGTTTTTTATTTTCCAAAAAAAATAATTTAGAGTTGCATAATAAACATAAATCTGTATTATAATTTAAAGATGAAGCTCTTGGTAAATTAATTATGTATTCTTGAATATTTCTATTAGTTTCTTGATTACAAAAATCGAAATTAGTGCATGCCAACTCGATTTGAAATTTGAGATATTTTTCGTGTATTTTCTTATCAAAATTAAAGTATTCATTCCCATTTTTTTCTTTACAGAAATCTATACATTCAATAATTGTTCTCTTTATTTCAGATGTCAAATATTTACCGTTATAAGGAATATTATGAAAATTACAACAATCTAATGAATTGCTTGAATTTAAGAAAATATCCTTTCTCAGTATGTTAAAAAGTAACTGACTTTTTGGAAGAGTAAATTTATTTAAAACATCTAAAATATGACCATCAGATAATTCATTTGTTGGACTAAATATAAAATATTCATACCAAAACATAAAGCTATCCAACTGATTTATTTGTAAGATTTCATTATTTAAAATCATGTTGATCAATTGTTTCCATATATTTTCATTATCTGAATTAAAATATAAAATCAAAGATATAGCACTGAAAATGAGCCCATTATCTATCAATAGTTGTAATGCATTGGTTTTATTATTTAATAGAAATATTGCAATTGAATTAGCTTCAATGATATATTTTTTCTCTGAATTTAAATCATATTTAATATTATCTGAAATATTTGATATATCAAATTTTGACAAATATTGGAAATTCTCAGTATTAAATAATCCATAATTAATAATAATAAAATTTAGAAATTCATGTGCTGAAAACTCTAAATAAACCTGAATTATATTATTTAAGTGATTACTGAAAAAATCAATAACTTCTTCAAAACATATTTTTATTTGATAACTGTCTGAAATATTAATAACTTTATTATTACTGTAATTTATTTGATAAAATAATAACTGCTTTAAAAATGTAAAGCAATCTTTCTTTTTATTTTTAATTTGATTATAGAAAATACTATATTCACCAATTATATTATTATAAAGTAATATTCCAATAATGATAAAATCGTCAGTATTTAATATACATGATACATTTTCAATAATGAATTTTCTCATTTTATTTGAAGAATCTTCTGAATACTTATTAAAGTAATTAATAATGGAATCTCGAATTATTTCATTTTCTGGGATTATTTCAAGTAAATGAAGACAATTAATAATAGTTTGCTCCTGAGTTATTTTTATCCAAGATAAAACCTCGAAATAACTTAAATAATAATAAACATCCTCTTTATCAGCTTCAAGATTGGTCATTTGATATTTATTTGGAGTTTTATGATTACATAATCCATTTCCAAAAGCTTTTAGACTTAAATCAGTATTATTTTCCATGAAAAACAAGAGTCCTGAATAAACTTTATTATTCCAATCAAGCTCCATAATTATTTTCTGAATAGGAAGATAATGAATTACATAGTAGAATAATGCAATATCTTTTTTATATAACATATAAATAAAATTTGAGTACCATTGCAAATCTTTAACTTCCATAAACATCTTTAAGAAGCTATCTGAATCTTTGAGATATATAATAAATTCATGAAATTTACCAAAATGATTGAATAAATCAATAAATAAATCAAGTTCCTGTTGTGAATCTCTTAATAACATCTTATTTGAAAGTAATTTATCTACAAATTCAATTGAATTTGAATTTTTTTGAATACATTTAATAATTAGACATCTTTCCATTTCTTTTGAAATATCACAATTAATCAAAAAAAGAGAATGATCAATTAGAGATTTCTTCATACATATAGTAAAAAACTCATCCATTCCAATTGATTTCATTTTTAAAAATGATTGGTTTCTATTTTTATGTATTAATAATTGATTTCTTTCAAGCTTTAGAAATCTTGGTACGCTTTGAAGATGTTCCATATTAACATAATCAGATTCATTCAAATATTTATATCTTCTAAATTCTCTCAATAGTCTTTTTGTACAATGTATAATATCATGCTTAACCATTCTAAAGAAGGAATCAAATATAAATATATTAATTTGATCTTTAGAATTACTCAAAATAGCCATAATACATGTATAAACTGAATTTAAAACTTGAATTTCAATATTTGAAGCGTCAATCGCTGAGTAAACATCTTCCATCATATATATCAATTTAAAATTAAATATATATTCTTCTTTTTCATTCTTTGAAATCTTGAACAAAAAAACTTTGTTTTTAACTAATATATATATATTTCCTTGACAATAATGCACAATTATTCTATTCATACTCACTCTTTCGTCAATAGTTAAGTAATTCTTTAAATTAATATTTAATAGTAATTTCTCAATATTATAATCATATAAATATAGCTTATGTCCAATATTCCATATAACTAACTGGTTTTTTGTGTTCCATATTGCATTTATCTTCGAATTTTTAAGAATTTTCTCATTTATTAGAATCATATTAGTTTCATAATTCAATTCATTATTTAAGGAAAAAATAGTACACTTTCCATTTTTTAATACAAGCAAAGTTTTACAGTTAACTTCATTAATAAAGAAATTGATAACTTCAAGTTCTCCAAAAATCTTGATGGCTTCAATTTTTTCCGGAGAAAAATTGATTTTATAAACCAAATATTCATCCTTATTGCTAAGTGCATGTAATATTTTCCTGCTTTCATCTAGAATAATAAGTCTAAATATTTCTTCCTTTGTTCCTAAGTTAACTTGAGTTTTTCCTATCTTAGTAAATTCTTTATTCTTTTTGAAAATTATTATTTCATTATCTAGAGTAGTAATTGTAATTAGAGTTTTATTTAAACTTATTGCAGTTACGTCATAATCCAATAGTAAGTTAAATAGATCATCAGAAAACTCATAGCTAAATAATTCTGGTTGTTTGGAATCTTTCCATTTATAAATATTGTCTGATTTACCGTCTTCCACTCTAATTTCATACAACATTTCATTATTGATTTGAAATTTTTTTTTGATTATAAATGATTTAATAATAGTAATATTAATATTAATAAATTCCCACGTAAGCAATTTTTATTTTCAATTACACGAGTTTTCCATGCATGCAATAGCATGCATTCTAAATTAATGTGGACAAAAAGTAATCATTACCATGATAATTAGTTTAAAAAAATAATAATGAATATTAACAATAATAAAGTATTAAGGCTTTTTTCCTAGTACTTTATATAAATGATTTGGTTTAATATTAATTATATTTTAGTTCATTTTGTTTCATTCTTTATTTTTATTTTTTGCTTATATTTGATTGATTTATTATTGCATGCAACATAATTTTTTACAAATAATCAGGCGCCATGTATAGTGAGGGGAACGGTACAGGGTATAATATCATATAAATGTCAAATATATTAATAGGAAATAACAATTAAAGATAATATTTTTTCTATAGAAAAAATTGTCAAAATTTAGCGAGGGTTAATTTTCAGAAGAAGAAAACTACAAGTAAAATAACTAAAGTGAATACTTTGAATTTAAGGTGTCATTTATTGTTTTATTGCTAAATTTAGTCATATATAAAATAATCTATATAAATTTGTAAAGAACTTGTTAATTAGTACAGTTATTCTAAATATATTTATATATGCAAATAATCTAATACTATAAATACGACATATTTAAGATGAATTCATTGGAAAATCAGAGAAAAAACAATTTAGAGGACGAAAGGAAAAAGTTAAATTTACAGCTTTTAAAACGTCATGATGAGAACATTAATGAGATTATTGCATACTCAAGTTTTGTAAGCGTATATTTAATGGATGGAACTACTCAAAAGTGGGTTAGAGGAGAAGTTGAAGGGTTTTTACATATTGTTAAGAGGGATATAGAACCAATATATCAACTAATTGTTTTGAATCAGAAAAACCCTGAAAATCTTATACTTGGAATTACAAGTGAATGGGAGTTAAGTGGAGAAACAAATTATTTATTTTATAAGTTTCCAAATAAGAATAATAACTCTTTGGTTTCTTGTTTATGGTTTTACGAGGTGGAGGAGAGAAAATCAATTGAAGCTTCATTAAAGCAAATAGTTTCGAAGTTAATGGTTAAAAAATTGAATAGTGATATCGATTGTAACAGCTCATCAAGTCATGGATTTCAGTCAGACCCTACTTCCATTTATAATAGTAATGCAGGAAAAACCATACTAGAATTCCTCAACAAGAAATCTAATCAAAAGAATCAAGAAGGCGAAATTAATATAGAACAGATGATTCGAAATTCTGTAAATAATAATAAAATCATTCAAGCTAGTCGAATTGTTACTGATGATAATATTAAAAATAACGTAAATAACAATAATAATAATAATAATAATAACGGTAATAATACCAATATTCCTGATAAACATAATATTATCAATAACGTGGAAAGTAAGAGTAATTCAGAAAAGACAGTAATTAATGATTCACTACAGAAACTTTTGCATTTTCAAGATATTTTAGGAAAAGGTAGTAAATTAGAAAGTAATTATAACCGAAAAAATGAAAATATTACTCCAGAAGCAATTACAGATATTATTATGGATGTACTATCTTCGAGACAGGTTTATAATATGATAAATGAGCGTATTGAACTTTTACTAAGAAAATAATTAATTAATTATAACTTGATATAATTTCTAATATAATATCAATTAAGATATATTTTTTTTTAGGAAAATTTAATTTAAAGCTGTTTTTAATTTGATATAAAACCTCATTAATATTTAGTAAGCCAGCAACCTTAGGATTCAATAATATATTGGAATCTAACTTTTGTTCATTTACTGAATAATCATTGATTTCTTTAACGTCAATTTCTGTTTCGCAGAGTAGTTTTCTTAAATTTTTATTTTCGTGGTTTTGGATCGAGTTTTGGGAAAAATGAAGAATGGACTTGCTTATTAATAAATTAATATACTCTTGTTTTACTTGAAATGCTTTTGTAACCATGAGTACTGAAGCAGCCCAATTTAAGATCAGTAATACAAACTTAAATTCATTTTCGGGTTTTAAAAAACTCTCTGAAATCAAAAAATTAAAATTATCTTGAAGTTTATTCATGAGTTCGGACACAACTTCTGACATATCAATTTCAAGAATATCTTTAACATTTCTTATAGATTTAACAAATTTCTCTGTTTCTTTGAAATAAAAAGGAGTCCAATACAGTTTTACTATTTCACAAATATAATTCATGAGCTTTTCAAGATATAATTTTTCCACAAGCTTTTCAGTATTAAAAAAACTTACATTCAAAGTAGTTACACCATCTTGTTTTAATACATCATTGATGATGCTTGAAAAAGAAAGTAAATCAGTATTTGGAGAATCTGAAAAAGGATCCCAAATCAAAAAATCTGTATATATAAAGCACAAAAGTATTTTGTATAAATCTTCAACTTTGAATATAGCATAAAAGATTTTCTCATTTGACGCGATTAATTTTTTAATAATATTATTCAAAACTTCAATCTTCAGCAAATCTTGCCCAAAATTAGTTTTCAACTCATTAATTAATGATAATCTGGAATTTTGATAACTATATTTAATTTGTTCATAGTCTAAAAAATTAATGTTATTTAAATTCTCTAATTTATTTGAGTAATACTCTTTAAATATTTTCACCAATTTCTCTTCAAAAGCTCTAGTAATTAAAACATTATTAGCCTCATGGAAATTTGAAATTCTGTACAATTCATCATAAAGCTCTGATAGTATTTTTTCAATTTCAATAATTTCATATATTTCATCTTCTAATTTCTCCTTCTCAATAATATTTCTTTCTCTCAACTCTGTTATATTATATATTTCATCTTCAATATTAGAAATCCTTAATTTTACATGTTCCAAACCATTTTCAAATTTATTCATCAAATTCTACTTTTATTATTTTAATACTATTTTTAAATTCATTATTAATTTGAATTTCCCGCATGTGGATAAAAATTAATACCGGAGTTACATGTCAAAATAAGAAAATAATTATTACGTCATTTAATGAAATGCCGGTATAAAATGTACACGTAATATAAAATTGAATGGAAAAAAATTTAAAATAATAAAACACTTTTTTTTATATGGTAAAATAATATAGGAAGCTTGAAATATGCTCAAAAGAGAAAGAACGGATGACTTAATAAATCAAAGAAACAAATTGAATACATACCAGGCTCAAATTATTAAAAATATTCGATTAATTGAGTTTTTAAAGAAGATTCTAGGTAAGTTGACTGAATAACAGAGAATTTAGAATATTTGAAAATTAATTAAACAAAAATCTGATTATTTTTTTTTTCTATCTTCGAACATATTTAGCAACTTACAATAAACTTGTTTCAAACCAATGCATTACAAGAATATCATCAATATTGTGTGGGGTTTCTGATGAATGCATTTGTAGGCTTGGAAGATGTCCTGGAGTACATGGAATTAAAAATATTGGTGATTTTAAAGATGTAATTGCTGTACTAAAAGATAAAATTACAATAACAAGGATTTCAGAAACACAAGTATCTCATTCAAATACTAACTTTGAATTAAATGAAATACTGGCTAATGCGAGGGACTATATAATAAATTTCAATATTGGAACTGATACTATATGTAATAAAAACAAACCAAAAGACTTAGATATAAAATCTTGTAATAATTTAATTCAATCCAATAAACTCAACAAAAAATCAATGGACTCTTTATTAGAATTCTTTGAGAAACAATTATTAATGAATATTAGTGAGAAAAATGAGCAAATTGAAGACAAATTCACGGATAAAGTTGATATTGAGGTAAAAGAGAATAGTCTGGAGGAAATTAGAATAAGAAGAATAAATCAATTAATGTCAATCCCAAATGGAAAAAATCAAACGGTAGACTCTGATAAAGTCATTGAAACTATTTCAAAAAGTACAATTTTAAAAGGTGGAATAGTAAGCCAGAAATTTGAGAAGGGACGAGAAACTAACTACTGCCATGAAAATGATCAGGTATATTCAATTCTTGATCCGAAAATAATTGATATGCTGAGCATTTATATTAATAAAAGTTCATCTAACAAATTTAGATTTTATAATCATCAGAGTGATGCAATTAAAGCCATTTTGCGAGATAAAAAGAATGTAATCATTACAACCAGTACATCAAGTGGAAAGTCTATGTGTTATTTACTTCCATGCATTCAATTTGCCATTCAAAACCCAAAAAATTTGGCTTTATTAATATTTCCAACAAAGGCATTATCTGAAGATCAGTTTATGAAGATTACACAAATTCTAAGTTTTTTTCATCCCGAACCTCCAACTATTTTGCCAAAGGTTAATAAACTTGATGGAGATACAAATATGAATCAAAGAAGAGAAATATTATTAAAAAGTAATATTATTCTAACTAATATTGATTTTATTCATTGGAATATTGAACTTTTATCTTGTATGATTTATAATCGTCTAAAATTGCTTGTTATCGATGAAGCTCATATTTATACAGGCCATTTTGGAATTAATACAAGCTATATATTAAAAAGACTTCACAGAGGCATTCTATATTACAAACAAAAAAATAATTATATAGATTCTGAAACATATACTCAGTATATTGTATGTACTGCAACAATAAATAACCCTATTGAGCATTTTAAAAACTTGATTGGTTCTGAATTTAAAGATTTTAACGATATTGCACTTATTGATAATGATTCAAGTTCAAAGGGAGAATCATCAATATTAATTTGGGATTGTAATAAGTATATTATTAAAGATAATACAAAAAATTATAGTCAAATAAAAAAAAATAAAAGTTATAAAGAATGTATTAATATGTTAATTGAATTCTACTATTTAAATCGTAAATTAATTTTATTTTGTCCTTCAAGAAAATTGGTTGAAAATATTAAGAGAGACCTTTTAATGGCTTTAAAGAAGATAAATCTTCATAATGATCATCAATTCAACTTTGATTCTGATATTCAAATTTATAGGGGAGGGATTTCTCAAACTGAAAGAAGAAAATTAGAATCACTAATATTTAACGGTAAAGTAAAAATTGTTATTAGTACTATTGCATTGGAACTAGGAATTGATGTAAAATGTTTTGATAGTGTAATAGTTTTTGGATACCCTGGGTCTATTAATAGATTGACTCAACAATTTGGAAGATGTGGAAGAGATCATAAAACAAAAAGTATTAAAGTGCTTTTATTAAATGAAAATAATGAAATTGATAATTATATAAGTAATCATGGCGATGAATTATTATCTAAACAATTTGATTCATGTGTTATTAATTTAAAGAATCCTTATTTATTAATTCTTCACCTTATATGTTTAACAGTTGAAACTTATAAATTTATTAATATTAAAAGAGATTCAAAGATTTTGGATTTAAACTCTGAAATATTGGTTGATATTATCAAATTTTTGTACTACAGAAATCTAATTGTTACTTACGATAATTCAAAAGTTCAAGATTTTGTTGCATGCGATTTATATTATAATTGGAATAGGATAAAGAATCAATCTGAAGCGGGAATCGAACCTGCATGCATTTCATCATTGCTTTCATTATATTTTGAAAATAATGATCAGTTGATTTTGAATGATCCAAAAGATATTTACAAACAAATAGATGTTAGAGATAGCGATATAACTGTATCACTTTACGATGTTAAGGATAGTAGGGTGATTATTGACACATTACCAATTTATAATTCAGTTCGTTTAGTATATCCAGAATCAATATATTCAATAAATGGGGTGTTATATAAGACTTTATCAGTGGACTTAACATCCAGAAGAGGTAGGTTAATAATAATAATATTTATAAATTAAATAATGATTTAATGATTAAATTGTTAAAAAATTACAATGAATTATAGGAATAGTACAAGAAATTAAGAAGGGTGATCATAGACTTAAACAAAAGACTGTTTCTTCAGGGGAAGTTTCAGTAGTAATGCAAGGAAATGGCGAAAGATATACATTGAGTGAAAGTTTGGAAAGCGATATTATTAGTATGAATATATATATAACAGGAGCAAGAGTTACTTTTGATATATATAGTTATTCAATATTTGAGATAATTAATAATGAATGGATTTTTATGGAAGAGAAATATATTCAAAATCCTTTAGTTTACTCATTTAATACAATGGGAATGCAGATAAAGTTAGAATTAAGTGATAAATTTGAAGTTGAAATAATTAATATAGCTATACATGGGATTATTCACAATGTTATTAATTCGCTTCCAAAGTTTATATCTTGTAATATTAATGATATTTCTTGTGAATGCCCTGACAGTAAGTTTATTAAGTATAATTTTTCTTGAGAAAAAAAATAATAAATTACATTTATCTGAAATTATCTTTTAGTTAAAATTTATAATCAAAAAGATAAACAAACAAATTCTATCACTCTTCTGCTATATGAAAATAAAAAGGGAGGTAATGGATATTTTAATGAACTAATGAAATTGAAATGTACTTCAAACGGAAAGGAAGTTCGAATTATTGAAGATATTATTTTTAATATGAGGGATAATATAAATAGCTGTAACTGTAAAAATGGGTGTCTTAATTGCGGCTTCCTTTTATATTCTTGTATTAAAAATAACAGATATATTAATAAACAAATGACATTAAATATATTAGAAAGTATTAAGAAAATTAGAGGTAGTGCACTTTAAGTAAATATATATAAATATATATATACATATATATATATATCTAAATTACTTTTTATTATCCACATTGAGAAAAAAAATGACGTGTCAAAAAAAAACAAATACATGCAGAAAAATGCATGCAAACACGTAATAATAAATATTTGTATATTATTAAAATTATAATTAATATTTGCTGGGAATATTATTTACATTCGAATATTCGGTAACTTGGTTATTGTTGATAAGATAGTTAATTCTAAGCTTCATAAGTATTTGATTATTTTCATCTCCATTTTTGGTAACTTTAATTTCTTGTTTTGCTGGATGATTGAAGTTATTAGAAGGAAGGTAGTTGCTAGAGGCAGTTTCAAGCTGAATATTAAGATATTTTGGAACAGCAATTTCTAGTTTAAAGTTTGATATATCTACATCAGAAATATTGAAATACTTTGCAGTGAAGTTGGTTTCTCTTTGGTTGAATTTGTTTTTGGATATATCAAATGTGATTCTAATATCCTTGTTTTCATAAATTTTAATAGTTTCAATAGAATTTAAATTATTATTTTGAATTGAAGAAGAGTGTGAAGAAGATAAATCAAGCTTATTAAAGTCAATAAGATCCTCAAATGGAGAACTCTTGGTAGTTATTGTAGGTTTATTATCATTAAAATTAAGTAAGTTGTTATTACTGTTACCAGAATTATTATGAGTGATAGTTAAAACAGGATCAATTTTAGAAACTGGAGCCATAGAATCATTTGCATTAAAATCGATGTGATTAGTCTTTGTATTATTACTGGCTATAGTGTCAAATAAGTCCAGGATGTTTCCATTAGTCGATTCAACTTTAGAATTGTTAATATTATTAGTACTTGTATTACCTGTTACTTCATTAATATTAGAATCAAGGTCTAAAAGATCTGTTACAAGGGTATTATCATTAGATTTGTTATTTATATTTTCATTCTTAGTATTTTTTGGAGAGTTATAGGCATTGAGATTAATATAGCTGTTTGTTCTAGTTTCATTAGAGTAAAGATTTGAAAGATCAAATACTGGAATAGGGTTAAGAATTTGACTTCGGTTAGAATCCCAGTTAGAATTCAAAATTTGTATATATTCTAAAGCTCTTTGTTGTATTTCAACTGATGGAGATGATGCTTGACTCTGAATAAGCTGTAGTATCTTATTTTTTTGGGTCTTGAGTCGAATACTAGCTTTGATCAAAGCTACTAATGCAAAGTTGATTGTAGTTTCTATAGAGCTAATAGAGCCATAAGTTCCAACTCCTTTTATTGGATGAGAATAATCAATGCATAAATTATTGATTCCTGATATTGATAATGAGTAGTTACTATTTGACATTTCCCTTGAATTACAAACTAAAATATTTTCAATTAAACTCATAACAGATTCTTCAGAGATATCAATTTCTGAGGTATCTAAAGATTTTTGTTCTTCAAAAGAGCCAATTCCATTATTATTAGTAAATAGATGCTGAGAATATTCGCCAATTGCCCATAAAGTAACTTGAATTAGTAAAATTTGGTCATTTCTTGATAATAATGATAAATATAACTTTTTGACAGTATATGAATGAATGCTTGAATCACTTAAAGAAGAAAGGTAAGAAATAAAGTAATCCCTTTCTTCTTCTTTAATAATATTTCCAGCCAAGCAAAATAGTTTAATATAAGTATCAATATACCACTGTGGGGTTAAATGCTTACATTTCCTTACCGCAATACACATTCCTGTTGCTAATTCTATAGAAAAATCAATTTCTTCATTTTCTGTTGAAATCAATAATGCATTCAATAAGTCCTTAATAAAAGTCTTTATATTGTTTTCATTTATTACAGAAAACAAAACTTTTAATGCCCTAAGTTTAATTGACGAGTCAGAATCTTTCAAACAGTCTAAAATTAATGCATGATGTGGCGCCAAACCTGCATGCGCAGTTTCATTATTACTGTTGTCATTATTTCCAGTTAAGCTCTCATTAACATTTGAGACTATTGAACAAGTACTGGAGTTATTTGGAAATTCTTTCATATTTTCTAATAAACCAAGGGCAACAAAACGGATATTTAAATCAGTATTTTGTAAGAATTTTGTTACCGTATTAACAGCTAACATATATAATCCATCCTCATTAATATATGGTAATAATTTAATAATGGTTCTAACAGATTCATATAAAATAGAATTCCCGCCATTTTTGGAATGATCAGTATTAGTCAATAATTGAGCTAATACGGCACAAATATTCTCTTTAATATCATCTGCAATAACAGTTCTGAGATCACCAATTGTAATTAGTATATGTACTTGTAGAAATTGGTCTGTGACTCCTCCATTATCATATTCCATAGAATTAAGATATCCTGCCATACTTATTGTGTTTAATATTTTTACTAATAAAGGTACAAAAGGTCCTAAAGCTTCAATATGTTCAGGATGATATTGTATTATTGAATTAATCATATGACAAGTACCTAAAAGAACTCCATGATGCTTATCTTCAAGTAAAGAAGGAATACAGTTAATAAATGACTCAATTTCTGCATCTTCAAGAACTCGAATAATATGTACTGATGCAAGTAATGCTCTTTTCTTGATGAATGGGTTCCCAACTAGTAAAAGTTCACTAACTTCTCTAAAAACTGCTCTACACATCTCTTTAGGAGCTGTGTTAGCTATAGCAGAGAGTGCAAGTCCATTAATATATTGGTTTGAGTGATTCAGATCATTCTTGATACTATTGGTTGCAAGCAATAAAATTTCAGAATCTTCATCTAATAATTGACAAATCGCAAGATATCCAATTCTTTTTTCACAAAATTTATTGCTAGCAATTAGTTTTAAGCATTCAACTTGTCCAAATTGACTTGGATATCCAAGCATATGAATAAATAATAATTTTGCAATATTTCTTTGTCTATATTGATTTTCATCTTCTTTAAAAAGTGCTCTGATATGGGCACATTCTTTTGAAATTATAGACCTTTCTTCTGCTGCCGTTTTGCAGTTTCTAACTTGTCTAATTAGTTCGCGTAGCTTTATTGACATCTTTTTTTCTTTTTAATATTTTAAAATTTCTATAAAAAAAAAGAATTTTTGGGACTTTTTAATCCTATTCTGAAGTAATGTCAATTATTTGGATTCAAAATTGAATCTAGTAATCAATTAATCTTCAATGATGTTACAAAAGTAGATAATATTCATAAAATTAAATGGAGAAATTATTTCAAAATAATTAATACTAATTAATTTTTTTTCTTTAAAAATCTTCCCTCCATTTTTATCTTGAATTATTTTTTTTTTCCTCACACTTAATTTATTAAAAAATAATAATAATTCGGTACCGGGCGCGCAAGCGTGATCTTGAGACGTTTTTTTTTCCAAAGTTGTTGCATAGGCGATGGGGTGGGGGTGAGGGGCAATTTGTGGGTTCTATTTTTAGAAGTAAATTAAAATTATATAGAAATTTTTTATTAATAAATTTATATATATTTGTTGATTTGGTAGCTGTGAATAGATTAATATGTAGTAATATACTATTATAGGCAGTATTTATGGAAACTGGACATTTATGTTGTTTAATACATTGAAATTCTAAACACGAAATAATTAATGAAAAAAATTCTAGTTATTTTTTCCTCCAAACTCGATACATACTCTTTTTTAGAATGAAATATTAATTAGTTTTACCTAAATAAATTGTTTATTATTATTTAATCAAGTAGTTGAAAAATGTCTTGCGAATTATCTAATAGATTCATAGACAAAATCTTGAAACGATAAAAAAAAAAGTAAATGTTTGTAATTTAAATTATTTACTCATCTATACTCCAATACTCTCTGTCTTTTCTTCTTGGTTTCTATATTTAAAAAATTGGTTAATACAATGTAAATTTTAAATTCATATAAAGTATACATTATTTGTTAACTTACTCTTCTTTTTTGTCTTTTAGATGAATCTCTTTCTTTTAGTAAATTGTTTACATATATTATGTAAATAAATAGCGAACAAAAGCATAAAATAAGGAAAACCGAAATTGTATATACTGAATATGAGATAATAGTGCAAATGTTATTTAAAGAAAGTCATTTTTTCTTAATAAAAATATATTTCCCTTGAATATAAATTTTAGGAATACTTTTTATACATACCTGGATCAATCATTTTATTAAAAATTTAATTATTATATAATCCAATAATGATGTTTTCTTATAAATAACTTTTTTATTATCCTCGTTTAATTTCAATTTTTAATATATTATTATTAATAATATAACCCTTCAACGCACAATGTATTTAACATTCATAAATAAATTACTTTATATTTATTTATTATTTTAAAAGAAAAAAGGCGGGAACATTCAATATTTTTGTTTATTAATTAAATTACATGTAAATAAAAGTAGAAAACACTTATTGCATTAATTAATTAGAAAAAAAAATTTACTTTGGAAGGTAATTAATTATAAAATTTAAACCAATAGAGTTTTTATATCGGTTTTGTATTTAAAAAATGAAAATTTTTATGAAATATTAAAAAAAAAAAAAGATCATATGTTTGACATTAATGAAATTTTGTGGTTATAAAGGAAAATAAATAATTAAAAATGGCGGTAAAAATTGTGTATTTTAATTTGTATAATATTTAATGAAAAAAATTAATTAAAGTAGAAAAAAAAATCGATAGATTTATATGGGATTTGAGTAAACAGAAAATATTGAAAGTTTTCCTTTAGAATCTATTGATTGGATATTTTCTAATAGTTTTCAATAGAAAGTGTTTGAAGAGGAAATATCGGTAATATAAATTCTAATTATAAATTGAAACAAAATACAACACAAATTATTTGCTAGGCTTAAAGTCATAATAAGTAATTTATTAATAATAGAAAGGTAGAAATATTAAGAGTTTTTGAATGCTTATTATGATCAATTAATATTTTAAAGTAAATAGGATCAGAATCACTCAGAAGGAAAATAAAATAACTTAATATTAATCTAGCAAGTATAAAAAGATGGGAATTGTTGAAAGTGTGGAAGATTTAACCCAAGAAATGGAGTTAGAAATGAAGGATTTTGATGGTGAGTTTTGAATGAATAATTTTAAAAGTTTTAATAACCAATATTAATTTAATTAATCAGAAACAATGCAAGATAATGTTTTTCCATGGTTTCATATTGTTCAATGGTCGAGCGAAGAACTACCTACAAATACTGTTTTGAAATGGAACTATAAAAGTATTAAAGAAAAGGTTCAAAGCTTAACATTGAATAAGCAAGTATTTTTAACAAATTGTCCGGTATCAAGAATACAAGGATTTTCTCTAGACGAAGATGATCCAGATTGTATTATTCCTTTTGCAGAATGGGCAGCAGCATTACTTTCACAAATGGATGAATTAAATAATATTAGATATGAATTAGTACCAAGTAGAATGTCCGAGAGTATATTTTGGCAAAGTTATTTTAACGCTATAAGAAATATTATTATCAAAGATGTAAGTTTTTTTTTTTTTTTTTTAAATAGATCCCATTAAATTACTATTGAAATTTAAATAATTAATTTTATTAGGTTATTATATCAACTGAGAATGGCAATTCTTTACTCTCAAATTCTTCATTTCCAGTTAAAAAATATAAGGAAATTAATGAAAATGAAATTTCAGAAGAAAATGTTCCAGATTTTTATAAAAGCGATATAATTTATCCAAATAATAATACTTTGAGTACCATTGATGATACTAATATGGACGAATTAAAATCCAAGATTGAACCAAATGAACGTCATATTGAGATTCATTCAAATGAGTTAGAAGTAAATACTGAAACTATTGACGAAATTGAACAAAGTAAAAATCACGATAAAAATTTAGAAAGTGATTATCAACACCAAAATCAAAATCCTGTTCTTAATCAAGAGCAAGAGCAGGATCAAGAAGAACAAAATCAAAAAGAACAAGATCAAATCGAGGACCAATATAAATCGGAAACAGACATTGAAACAAGACAAAAAGAATGTGAAATTGATAACGAATTATATATCCAAAATGATTGTATTTATGGAGATGAAGATGTAAAGCTCTATAACAACAATAACAATGATAATAACAACCAACTAGATAGAAAGATTAGTGACATTTACACAAACCATATGGACAATAATTCCGATCATCAGTTAGAGACCTCTGATTATGAACAAGAACCTAATGATTTCAATGATTCTAACAACATTGATGATCATAATAGTGCACTTTTCTCAGAGGAAATACCAATTAATCAAGAATAGAGTTTTATTAATATGTATTATTACTATTTATCCACCTATACATGCGTTGCAATTTTTTTTTTCAAAGTATCTTGCCGTTGAATTAATTATCAAAAGCTTTTTACTAATATTCTTCTATAGTGAGATCAAAACTGGCTCCTGATTACTCTCCACATTCATCGAAGAGTCGCCGGTTACCATGCTATCATTTCCAGTACTTTGTCCAGAAAAGTATGAATCTAATTGTGAATCTAATCGTGCCTTGCAAACATCTGCTCCCATATACGAGTCTAATGCTGCATCCTGTTTATTAGAAAAAAAATCAAAAATAATATATATAGTTTTTTTTTTTTTGAAGGGGGAAGAAATTGTGAAAAGTTAATATAGTTGAGAAATTGTATTCCGTAATCCCACATTTGGCGCCATGCGCTATAACCAGTCCATTAAAAAAAAAATGGATGTGGAATTCCATAGAACTTCTTCAAAGAAAAAAATAACTTACCAATGACGCTGTGCTTGTACTGTTTTTATTCTTCTGGGGGCGTCTAGTTCCTCTAAATCCTCCAGATGCGCCTCCTCTTCCTCTAGATGATGTTCTAGAACCACTGTTCCTACCTCTAAATCCTCTTCCCCTACCTCCACTACCACTACCTCCTCTTCTAATGGCACCTGAATTTCCAGAAGAATTAAAGCGCCCAATGCTTCCCTTTCTGTTTCTTGCATTGTTAGAAAGTGAAGAGCCTCTATTAGTGGAGTTTCTGGAAGATGCTAATTTCCTTCTATTGAGATTATCAAAGCTGGTATTGACTCTCCTACCGCCTTGGCCTCTAATCACTCTAGACTTTGAGCTACCATTTGCGGAGTTCAAAGTATTTCTCGAATTTGATAAATTTGTGTTACCAAGTCTGACAATACGTCTTGTAGAGTTTGAATTAGTGCGAGATTGACCTATAATGTTCAAAAAAAAAAAAAAAAGTCAGTTAATGATACTTGTATATATACACATTGCACGTTTTGCTTTCTTCTTTTTTTCTAGAATTGCAATAAATATTAATTTAGTATGGCTCCATTAAACTACATTAATAGTATACATAACTGTGGAATTGTTCGCAAATAGGAATAAGAAATACGATTGAATTGACTTAAATCATTTCCATTAATATCCCCAATTAAAGAGTAGTATTAAATTACTTTAATCCATAATTCGTAATATAATTTCATTCAAGCCTAAAAGAATGAAAAATATTAAAATATAATACCCAAAATTAAACCAAATGAAAAAAAAAAAAAATCGTGCCAAATCCCCACAACTTTGCACACAAATACCGGTATTCAAAATACATGAATGACGTAATAGAAAAACTATCATATCGCCAATGCATGTATAGCTTAAAAATGCCAATTTTTTTTCTTTTTGATTTGAATGGATTAAATATATTCAATATGCCCTACCAAAAACTATGAATTCCAATTTTAAATAGCATTTTTTTTCCACTTCATAGTAGAATTGAAAGAGAAAAATGCGTTAGTGGAAAGAAAGATGACTCTCTGCTGATAGCTGTAAATGATCTTATTTAAAATACAAAAGATCAACAATAACATGAATTAGAGTATAGAAAATGTGAGGATAGTAAATAATCACGTTTATTTTATTAATTTTATATATCCCACTTGGTTGTCTGAATAAACGCATCCCATAATTTATACGGCAAGTCAATGATTTCATTAACAATTTCCTGCAAATCCCAAACTTCTAATTCAACCACCCAAGCGTTCCAATGATTCCAGAATACTTTACACTTTATTAATGATATCTCCCATATTGAGCTAGAGTGAGAAAGAGACCAAAATAATAGAGGGTAAAATATTTGAAATATCACATTTCATTGGATAAGTTCAAAAGAAAAATAAAATGCAAAGAAAGAGGATGAAAACAAAAGCCACCAAAAGTCAATCGAATTCTTTCCGTTGAAATATCTCTAATATATTCCAGAAACAAAAAAAAAATCTATAATGTAGCCAACCAATTAACTGCAATTACAAGAATTTCTTAAAAAAGAAGGAAACAAACGTAAGATGAGTATTTCAAATTTCAACGAACCTCTTCCTTTAGATTTAGTTGAGTAAGATTTTGCCATTGTTTAAAATATTTATATTCGATATATCTGTTCTAATACAAACTCTTAAAGTATTTGAACAATTTGGTCTCAACTTTTCCAAAAATGTAGACTTTTTAAGAAAATACAGGAAAAAACCAGCCAAATACAACTATATAAGAAAAAAATAACAAAATTCACTTCAAGTTATTCTTTTCTTTATATACTAACAAGTGGTTAAATTATTCTATTCTGAAGAAATATATATATATCCAAATATAATTTATTATTTTCAATAAAAAAACAAATCCCTCAAACTTGTTCTTAATAGCTTTTAATATTAATGATTTTCCACCCTTTAAATCTGCAACAAAATTCAATTTACTCTGCTAAATACTTTAAAAATAGTATAAAAAATAAAAGTACGCAGTCCAGTAGTAATTATCTAGCTCTATTTTTATTCCAGTCAATAAGAAACCTAATAAAATAGTCTCTCTCTCTTAATATAATATATATATGTACATATATAATGCAACACTCGATCTATAAAAAGAAAATACTCGATTTTCTCTTCTAAAACTACCACGTTTTTAATTATTATTCCCACTAATTACTGGAAATATCTGTCTTCGCTCTTTAAGTCAAATGCAGGGCCCGCCTGCTATTTTAGGCGCCATATTCCTTTTAAAGAATAATGGTAAACTTTAAAAAAAAAAATCATAGAAATTGATAAGAATTATGTGGGGCGGAAATTGCATAATACGTAAAATAATTTAAACATTTTAATTAGATTGAATAATTCTTCTATTTATATATAAAAGTGACTAGGATGAATTCAAATTTCTTTTTTTAGATAATTTCTTTAACTATAATACAAGGTTAATCTCGAAACAAAGTGCCTTGTCAAACCCTGTGTATAATGTAAAATATGGCTTATGAAAATACTTCGAAGGAAAAAAGAATTTGATGAATATTATCCCATTATAATTTGAAAATCAAAAAAAAAAGTAGTGATTAGTTAAATATAAAGTAATTCCAAGGAGAAGCAAACTATTAAATTTATTACATTCCCCCTTTTGAAAAATAGTATATAAGTGAAATATAATGTATTTCCAAGTATACTCTTCTAAAAAAATAGTGATCTCTTTTAAATAATTAAAATTAAAATCTGAATTGATACTAAAAATAGAAAATATATTTAATAACCTCAGTTTTTGAGCCTAATTTTGTGCGTTATAATCAATTATGAACAATCGCATAATCTGAGATCAATAATTGTAAAAGAAATGAAACTAAATAATCCAAAATGAAAAGTTATCCATAAATTTTAGTCCTTTTTAACTTTGTTCTCCTTATTTCTGATGGCTTCATCTTGATATTTTGCTGCCTCATTAATGATAGAGATTGCAAATAAAACAACAACAAAAATAGTAATCCATGAAAATAAGGAAGTAATTTGGATTTTACTTATAATGACTTCCCACCAATTGTTATTATTTATTTTACTAATATTATTGGAATTCAATGATGAAATAGGATCTCCAGATTGCTCATTCATATTACTTAAAGTCTTTTTTATATAAATTAACTCGTTATGAATTGTTTCTTTAAGGTAAATTTCATCTTTATCAAAAAATTTAGAAATTGGCCATTTTTTAATAAACCAAAGAATAATATCAACATGCTTATTTTCAAATTTACTTGAAAATAAGAATATTAATAATAAAGTCTGAAAGAAAACCTTTATTATACCTTTACCAAGAACTAGTGGAATAAAGAAAGTCCAAAAATTCATTAAATAATGGCCACATATGATTCCACATAAATCAAACATTAAATTTGGCCAACAACTTAAAATAAAGACTCCATATCCACCAAACTTATTAATCAATGTGACTATACACTTCTTTATTAAACTCATCAAGTAATGTTTAATACTTGAGTCATTATTTGTATCTTCAGTACTTTCATCATCAGGAAGTAACTCCTTATTAATTTCAAAACCTTCATTCCCAATATTTTCAATACTTGAAGAGTTTTGTACTTCAAATTCTTCATTTTCTTTTCTCCTTTTTAACTCTCTTAATCTATTATTTTTTCTAGATTTTGAAGCTGCATATGCTGCTGCATATGGGGGTAACTCTCCTAAAGCCGTACCAAAACCCCATAAAAATGCATATGGGAGAATCTTTAATAATATGTTAAATAGACTGATTGATGATCCATCTGAACCTAAATCATTTACTATAAATAAATCTCCTGGGTTCAATAAATTACTCCACATATTTTGCCTTGGGTCAAAATTCAATGTGTTATATCTTTCAGCTGTAGTAATTATTGAATAAACATGAGGAAATAAAAACAATAATCCAGTATGAATGCCGCAACCAAGTCCTACTGAACTCAAAAACCCCAATCCAATCCACCAAATTCCATTCAAAATATTAACGTAAATGTAATTATGAATTAGCTCTCCTAATTTTTCATTTAAATTACTTAATCCCATTATTGTCAAAGTAATTCCAAATAATATCAAAATGTGTTTATACCATTTTGTAAACAATTCCACAATTATTTTACATACTACTTCATAGCAAAATAGCAATGCAAGATTCAAAGTCTTTATAGGACTTTTGTATATGCTGACTTCTCTTGGCATTTTTTCTTTGGTTTACTTATTTAATATACCACACTTCTGCTGCTACTTATAATTCCTGTATATTTCTTTTTTTTTTTTGTTTTTGTAATATATCTAATTAACCATTCATATATTGCTAAATAATATTAATTTAATTACTCTTATTTTCATCCGTAAAAAATGAAAATATATTATTATTCCTAATTTCCAATGCACAAATTTGTATCACTGCATACTTTTGCAAATTGTATAAATTTAAATATATTATTATTTCTCGTTGGGATTATAATTACATATTAATGTATTATATACCTACTTTCATCCGAGTATTAATGATATTAATCTTTATATTTAAAATTTTTAATCACTCAATTTTGAACACTTTTTTTCTCTTGAATTTATTTTTGTGTGCAATTTATGTTTAATTTGCTCATTTAACAATTTTCTGTTTTTTTTTTTTTTTTTTTTTTTACGTTTACAATTTATATATTTATATATATATTCTATAAACTTTATTTAATTATTTAATAATGAATTAATTAAATCCTTGTATTATTAATGTTTTTTTATTATTATCAAAATTAATATTTATTTTCTTGAACTTTTTTTTTCTTATTAATTTCTTTAAAAAATCACTTTAATTTATTTGAATTATACTTTTAATATTTAATATTATTTAAATTTAATTACTCTCATCCAAAATATACAGGTCCTCATTAACCATTACAAATATTCCCTGTCAATAATCTCAAAAACTTAATGAGTCTTAACAAATCACTCCTCTTTAATTATTTATATTGCTGTTTATTTACTTATAATAATAATCAATTTTAACAAGTGGGGTGAGGGACAAATTTGGGCGGGAATTACACGTAGTTTAATTAATTAATATTTGAGTAATAATTTGAATATTTTATTTTCTTGTTGAAATAAAAAATTTCCAAGTATTTTTTATAATAAATAAATAAATAAATAAGTTAATATTAATTTAAATTTTTGATCAAAATTTCCCAATATAAATGTGAATTTTTTTTTTTTTGCATGCTAAAATGCATTTTTTTTTTAAATTTAATCTGCCAGTGCATGCATTAAAAATTTACACGTCATAAAAATACATTTATATTAGAATTAAAATTAATAACCAAATTTTTTTAAAAAATTTATTAAGTCCGAATTTTCTTCATCTAAAAGAGAATAGTTTTTCTTCTTTGAGAAAAAAAAAAATCAACATTGAAAAAATAATATTTATCATGTTCTTCAAATTCAACTCCTCGAAAACGATTGGTACCATTAAAGAATTTTAAATATATATCATTTTTTATAGTAATAGTATAATATTTAACTATTAGGTAATAAATTTGAAAAATTGTTAGATTGTAGTTTGAATTGTAGATTATAAAGTAAGGAAACCAAGAAATCTGTTCTTTTTTTTTTTCTGAAAGAATATATTAAGTTATGAATAGGACTAAATTGATTGGCAAGGTTTTGGTATTTTGCATTGTCTTGAATATTCTTAATTTAAGTTTTGTAACTTCAAAAAATACTTTAAACTTTAAAAACAATAATAACACTTATTCATTAAAAATAACACGTAGAAAGTTATCAAGAAATCAACCTAAAAACAATACAGAAAATTCTGAATTTTCAAAAAGCTCAAATTTAATTTTGAGAAAATTATTGATAGATGAAAATGGCTCTAAGAAAATTATTAATAGTGGTTTAGAAGATAATTCTGATTTACAAAATTTTACAATTATCTCAGAAAATGGTATTGCTAATGAAGGTATTGTAAACCATAATAACCAAACAAATGATGAAAGTTCTATTGTGATTTTTTCTGCAGGAAAAAGTCCTCCTAAAGCACCAAAAAAGTCACCAAAAAGTACTAAAACTGTGTCATCAGTTACTTCAAAAACTACAACAACTTCAACTACATTCACTGTTACAAATTCTACTACTATTACAACAACCACAACTAATGGTAATAATAGTACTACTCAAGTAATAACAGAAACTCATAATGTTCGTCGTGTTCAAAATAAAAATGAACAAGGATTATCAAAATCTATTAATAATGATACAAATAGTAATCAAATTAATCAAGAAAGTGTAACAAATGATATGGCTCAAAATAAAGAAGATTTTACTCAGATTTTTAATGTAATACAAGATCCTGAATGGATTACATCCAATGGAGATTATTATATTATTGAATTTACTGAACAAAATTCAACGGTACCCTTAGTCAGATTAATTAATCTAAGTATGGGACTTTACAATAAGAATGGTAATGTTGAAGAAGCTAAAAGACTTATTTCTGCTGTTCTAGGAAGTAGAAATCTTGGTGATCCTGATGATGAACAAGATACTGAAGAAAGTGATGACTTTTTTGGAAGTGGATTATTTAATCTTGATGAAATAATCAACTGGGATGATCTTAATTTTATGGATGAAATGCCAAGTCTTTTAAGAAAGCTAAATAATATAATATGGTTTTAATAATTAATTTAATTCTAATAAAAGCAATAAAAATAAAAATAATATATTTTAGATTTTTTTAAAGATTTAAATAAGCTAACATTCTTTCATTAAAACTCTTTTCATCCTGATTTAAAGAACTTGAATAATCTTCAATACTTGTTTTTAAATCATTTAACTCTATTCCATTCTTACTTAAAACATTCTTTTCAAAATCATGAATGTTACCTTTTTCATAATATATTGTATAAACTAATATTAAATCAATAAGCTGTACTATAAAAAGACCAGCATCAATAGCTAGTGTTTCAATTATTTCAATTTGATTTTCATCTTCTTCCAGTAAATCATCTTGTGAATTCTCCAAAGCCTGTGTAATTTTCTTTGAGTAGTAATTCCTTAGAATTAGAAAATTCTTAAGTTTAGAGTAATTGTCCTCTATTAATTTACTTATTAAAATCTTATGATCATTTCCTGTTTAAAGGTAATTTTTTAATTAATATAAATGTTACAAATCTAATAATTGTTTTTAATCAACTTACCAGTAGAGAATTGTAATAATGATTTTACAATACTACATAAATGTTCATCTGTATCTTGTTGTTGTCTATTCTTAATATAACTTTCATCATTAATCAAATTCTTTGAAGAGTGAGCTAGAAAACCAAAAATAAGCTTCAAACCAGACCTAAATAAAAAAAAGAATATTTTATTAATAAATATTAGCAATTTTAGAATAACTTACATTTGAATAAATTTATTATTCATTTCTCCCTTATCAAGCATAGCAAACGATACCACTTTAATAGATAAATGTCTCATAGATGTCTTTTCTTTCATTAACTTTATCATCAATTCCAATCCTTGTAAATCACAAAATTCTTTTCTCATTTCCTCTTCAAATAAGAGATTACAAATAATATCTATAATATTATGTAAAAACTCTTTTTCCTTAATACCACCAATTTCTGTATCTCTTAAAGCAAGATTGGCTAATTTTACCAAAAACTTGTCCATAAATTGTTTCTTATTTGTTTTTTTCCAAATAGTACTTTCTTGTGATAATTTAATATATTGAAATATAATACTTAATATTTCCATCTTTAAAGATGTAATTTCATCAACTATTGAAGACTCCTCGTCATCTAATATCTGGATTAACCAATCAAATAATTCTTCAAATTCAGTAAATTCTTTTGAAACATTCTCTGGATCAATTTCAATAGTAGATTCTAAAAGCTGAAAATATGTCTCTAATACAGATTCTTGTAATAATTCACTTTCGTGACTTATTAATTCTTCAAAATTTTGATCTTCTTTTTTAGATATATTATCAGCTTTTAAAGTTTGTAAGTAAATATGTTCAATACTTTTAATAGATTTCAGTAAACTTAATCTAAGATCATTTTCTAATAATAACTTTAATTTGATAGAATTAATATTTGAATTTTCTCCGATTTGAGAACTTTCATCCTGAAACTCTGAAATATCTAAAAGAATATTTAAAATCAATTTAAGAATTTTGATCTTTAACCCATTAATAATTACTTGATCATGATCAGGTAAAAGAATAATATTTAAGCCTAGCAAACACTCATTAATAACTTTAGAAAAGTTTACATTTAAATAATCTTCAATATCTTTAAAAAAAATCTCTCTCTGATTAATCTTCTCAAAGATATAGTATACTTTTTCCATTTCAAAATTTCTTATATGCTTTTTTAGTAGTTGAACTATTTCACTTATTTCTTGTTCATTTTCTATATTTATTTTCTTATGGTTACTACTTTCACCTTCAGAATCTTCAATTTCTGCACTAATTCGAGTTCTTTTATCCTGAGTCATTTTTTTCTCCTCTCCTATTTTTCTCCTTTTTTTAAAATATTAAATATTTTCTCATCTATTGTATTTTGACTTGGAAATTTAAAACTTATAATAAGGATGAAAAAAAAGTTTTTTGTAGATCAATAAGCAAAAGTTTAAAAAAAACTATGTATACTTAAATCTATTTATATATATATATATATAAGCTAAGCCCCAATATTGATTATTTTTTCTATTACTTTTCTAATATTTCCTCTTTTTTTTGTGTGAATTTTGACAATTAATTCCATTAAATAAATACATATTCCGGCGGGCTAATTCTGGCGCCAATGCCGGTATCGTAATTTTTATAAATATTAGTGATATAAAAATATGTGAATAAGTGGGTTTTGAATATTGGGAAAATTAAAAAAATAATAATAATAATAAAGTATAATTAGGAAAAGGAAAATACAATATTCACAAATATATACAAGTATTTTCCACTTTTATTGAATGAAGGGAAGATTGAATTGAATTATTATTGTGATTTAATTTTGGTTAATATTAGTAGGAAATAAAATGTTTTTGTTTCGTAGAAAACAGGAAAAAGAAGAGACAAATCCCCTTTCTGAAATAGAATCAGCTCATGAAAAAGCATTAAAAGCATCACAAGCAATTCAAAGGTCTTTGCTTGATTTGGAGGAGAAAGAAAAGAAGCTTGAAAATGAAGCAGCTAATTTAGCATTACAAGGAGATAAGAATTCAGCATTGTTAGTATTAAGAAGAAAAAAATTGGTCACTCAGGAAAGAGAGAAATTATTAAGTTCAAGTTTATTATTAGAACAACAATTACTTAATTTAGAGACAGCAAAGACTCAACAGATGACAATGTCTGCATTATCTGCAAGTGCTATGGCTCATCAATCCATAATATCATCCACAAATACTGATAAATTGGAAAAAATTTCTGATACAATTAAGGAGCAACAATCAATTCATGATGAAATTTCTCAAATAATTAATCAATCTCTTCCTTCAATGAATGAAGCTGATCTTATGGAGGAATTAAGTGCAATACAAGCAAAAGAAATTGATAGAAAAATTCTTGAATCATCTGAAATATTTACCACTAATAATAAAGTACTATTAAACTCTAGTACCAGTAATTTGGATGAGAAGATTATGGAAAAACTATAATTATTTAGATAAAGCTATAATAATGTTTTCTTTCTTTATTATCATTTATAAAACTATATTAGAATTAATATATTTTCATGATTTATGTATTTCTACCTTGAATCTTGGAAATTCTATAATATTTTTGCCTATTAAATTTTCTTTAAAGCTTTTATTTAAATCTATTTCTTGAAAAGCTTTATTATTTTCATCTTTAAAGTTATTCATTAAAAGTACTTGTTTAATGTTATTCTTATCTAGATTTATTATCAATTTTAGTATTATTTCTATAACTATCTCATTTTCTGAAATATTATCCAAATACTTCTTTTCTATTAGATTATTATCTTGATATATATTAAATTCCATTTTCCATAATATTAAATCATCTTTCTTATTATAATAAGTTGTGTTATTCTTTCTTATTTCCATCTCATTTATTGGGCAAAAATATATCTTAATCTTTCTAATACTACATGCTTTTTTCAACAATGGGATTGGACTATGTCTTGGTAATTTGCTGGTTTCTTTTATTACTGTAACGAGCTTTTGCTCTTCATTAGTTTTAACCCTCCCTTTATATTCTCCGATTCTTCCTCTTAAACTACTAATTAACCCAAAATTTTGTTGTATTATTTGATTCTCAATGTGTTTCTCTTTTCCTTGATGCCTTGATGCATTCAATATTCTTCTTCTCATTTCCTCTAAAAAGTTGAAATCTCTCCACATATCATCACAATTATATTGACTTATTGCTATATTTCTTCCAATATGCTTTTTCATACCATCCCCATCACATCCTGTTTTAGATTTATGATGATTAATACACTCCAAGCTACAAGATTTCGTATTACATGCTGGACATTTGTACTTGTAATCATTATCACAATTCTCACACTTTCTGTTTTGATCTCGTTTTTCTGCTAATAATGCATCATCAATCTCCATATTTAATACTCTTTACTAATAAATATATATATATTTTATTCTATTTAATTTTTATTCAGCTTTTTCTTCTTTTTATCAATAAAAGAAATAATAATATTATTCTTTTTAGTCTTTTCAATTAATCAACTTTTCTTCTAGTCAATTCATCCAAAATAATCCTTCCTCTTCAGAAATACCTTTTCTTTCCAGAAATATCAATTCCTTTAACATTAATTTCACCTTTTTTTCTTCTTTCCGTTATACTCACTAATTTCAACATCTTTTTTTTTTCATGCTCAGTCAAAAATTGATATTTTGGCGGCACCAATTTGCCCGCCAAAATGGGAAATGCAGATGAAATATTGTAATATTTTGACATTATTTAGTGGAGAGAAGAAAAAAATCAAGAAAACAAGAAATTGAACGAGGAGAGAAAAGAACAGTAGAATATTAATAATTAGACTTGTGAACGTATTATTAGCAATAGAAGCAGTATTTACACTATTAATACAACTATAAATTAATCTATTGTTTTTGGAAATAAGCTCGTTAAATAAAAAGTTAGATTATATATTATATGATTTAAGTTGGTTTAAAAGAACAATTACTTTTATTTCAAAGTTATATATTGTTGGCAGTAAATTTATAAATATGTCAGGAAAATATAATCAAGAGAAAGTTTCAATTATTATAAATGACATTAATACTAGTGATGATGAACAGATTAGCGAAGATGATGTTGAACTATTAGAGTATAATTCATATCTACAAGAATTTGAATCTCTTTCAGAAGCAAAGTGTTTATTTTGTGATTCCAGCTCAAATTTGACTGAAGAAATTTGGAATCATATGAAAATACAACATGAATTTGACTTTTCTAAAGAAACTGATGGAAAGGAAGAATATGATCAAATTAGATTGATTAATTACTTAAGGAAATGTGCCAATAATGGATTAGATCCTAAGAAAGAGTATGAACATATTAAAAAGGATGGTAAAATATGGAACGATGACTCACTATTAACTCCAATTTTGAATGATGATAGATTGATTTTAGAATTAGATACTCTTAACGAAGAATATATCCAAGAAGAAGAGAGAAATCCAAATGTTATTTGCGAACTTTCTATTGAAGAAGAAAACAAATTATTAAAACAAAAAATTAAGTTTATGGCAGATTTGATATCAGAATTTCAAAATAAAGAGTCATTGGAATTTGATTCTAAAAAAGATCCATATCCATCCCCATGTAGTAGAATATCTACTGCTTCTGAGCAGAGTACTTCAATAACAGTTTCTCCACATGAGCTTTCAAAAAAACTATTAGATTTATCAGAAAAAGAATCTGAAACATTAAAACCAAAGCTTGATAAAGAACTGAATGACATTGATGCTATTATTAAAAATAAAATTAAGAATGAAGATACTCCTTACTTTAGCTCTTATTCTACTTTAGATATTCATAGAGAAATGATTTTGGATAAAGTCAGAACAGATGCTTATTATAACTTTATTACTGATCCAAATAATTCAATTAATTTATTTAAAGATAAAATTGTACTAGATGTTGGTACTGGTACTGGTATTCTTAGTTTATTTGCAGTAAAAAGTGGAGCCAAAATGGTAGTTGCTGTTGATGCTGCAAAAGATACCATTAAAATAGCAGAAAAAATTGCTCAAGCTAATAATTTAGGGAATAAAATTCATTTTATATGTGGAAAGTTTGAAGATTTAAGTTTATTTATTGTAGAAAATAAAGTGATTTCAATTTCAAAGAATGATCTACCTCCAAAAGATTCAGTACCATTTAAATGTGATATAATAATTTCAGAATGGATGGGATATTGTTTATTATATGAAAGTATGTTATATACCATATTAGACGCTAGAAATAGATATTTAAAGATTAATGATGGGAAATTTTCTGGTCATATTTTTCCTTCTTCTGTTAGATTACAAATTTCGCTGGCAGATTATTCTGATTCTATCGACAGTTTAGTAAGTCCTTGGAATAATAATAGACTTTATAATTTGGATCTTTCGGAGATATCTCCAAAATTATCAGTACTATTATCAACTCCATATGTTGAGATTGTTCCAGTAGAAAGATTACGTTGTAAAAATGTATATGATCTTCCAAGTTTACCTATTTTAGATATTACAAGTCAAGAATTATCAAATTTAAGACAACCTTTTAAAATAGAGCTTTCAGATGAATTTTCATTCTTTACTTCTTTAGTTGTTTCATTCAATGCAGAATTTTATTCTCAATTCAAAAAAGTTGATATGGAAACTTCTCCATTTCACGAACCAACACATTGGAAGCAGACAATATTGCATATTAAGTCTCCTGACGATCAACTTCTTAAAGTTGTTGGAGGTGTATCGGGTTATATTACAATAACTCCAAGAATAGATAATTCTAGACATATAAGTATACTTGTGGAACTAAATAATGTCAAGACATTAGATAACAGAGTATTTCCTCAACTAATTAATCATTATTCAATGAATTAATAATAGTTAGTAGTATATAAGATAGAAATAAAAATTATTTAAATAGCAATACTATTCTAATATAATATAATTTAAAAATAATAATAATACTATGAGATGTCTACTCATTATTTATATTGATATTCAATGTTTTCTTCTCTTAACAATGTTTTTGCCTACATAAACAACTCCCGATTTTTCAGAAAATCCTTTTCCACTTAAACTTGTAGACATGTTTCTCTTCTCAATTTTATTTTTCTTACGATTTTTAATATCCTTTTCTGCTTCAAATCTATTAGCCTTATCACCAATATGCAATTTAACATCTAATTCCTCTTCTAATTGCTTTCTTTTATCAATATGTCTCTTGGTAGCTTTTTGACGAGAAATTAATTCTGGTAAAGGCATCTTTTGAGACTTTTTTTGTTTTATACCTAAAACTTTTGCCCTAGCATTATCATATTGTTGGCGTTGAAACTTATCCAAATGAGGATATACTAATTTTCTTATTTCTCTGACTGTTTCATTAAAAAGACTATTTTGTTTATGTTTTCCTGTCTTAAAATCATTACTTCCCATTTTCATTCAGAATAGAAACAATATACATAAAATTATTATAATCTGAAAAACAAATATTCTTTTACTTTATACTGTGTCAAAAGCTGATCTATATATTAGCAATCTCTTCCTTTTTTTTTTTATTGATAGCTGTTGCCGCCAAACGTGGTATCGGTATAGAAATAATTCTGATTGGCGCCACGCACACACAATTGCAAGAAAGAAAATTATGTATAAACAAGTTAATTTGAATTAAACAATTTTATAGGATTTTTTTAATATTACGGGTTACTTTCATTGTCTGCACTGTTATTAAACTCTTTTTAGTCGAAAAATAGTATTATCATTAATTGTTTCAGTTTTTAGATTTTTACAAAAGTTCTCAACTTAATTCACTTTCTCCTCCTTCTCTACCATACTCGCCTTCTTTACCTTCTCCATCTTCTCTACTTTCGTCATTTGCTCTGTCATTATTATTGACATCGTTATTGCTATTATTATTATTATTATTATTATTATTATTATTATCATCATCATCATCATCATCATCATCATCATCATCATCATCATCATCATCGCCATTGCCATTGTCTCCTTTATTCTTGGCAAAATTAGTTATTCCTGTCTTCATTGATTTGATCAATGTTGTATTTGAATGTTGAATTTTCTCTGGTTCTTCTTGTACTTTATTGGAAACTAACTCAAAATTATTATAATATTCTATAGCACTTTGTTGTAATAGAGTATTTTGAGATTCAGGAAGTCTTCTTAGCATTACTCCAGGAGTTCCTCCCCACTCTGTAAATGGCGGAATTAAAGTATTTGGAGCTATTGTTGTATCTGGCAAAATTATACAATTATCTTTAATTATAGAGCCTGATCCAATAATTGAATTTTTTCCAATATAAACATTTGAACCTATTGAAGATGCCATAACAACAGAATTTTCACCTATTTGAACGCAATCTCCTATTGAAATAGGAACTGATCCATATTTACCTTTGATCTTTTTAAAACAAGGTCTTACAATACAGTTTTGTTCAAGTATAACATATTGTCCAATTCTTATCATTACAAGATCTCCTCTATTAGTTATTTAATTATTATTTTTATTTTTATTTTTTTTTTGAAAAATTTCAATTCAAATTTAAATATTAATTCAAGTACAATTCAAGTTAATAAGTATACTCACAAAAATTCAATTTTCTTTCATCTTACCTTAATATAACTCCACTTTCAATAATACATGTACCTAATAAATGAATATTTTGACTCCCACACAAAATTGTCTTCCTACATACAATGTTCCCTAAAGTAATTTGTATATTAAATTATCATACTAACAAAAAATTAACAGCAAAATAAGAATACTAGTAGTATTAACTATTATTATTGCTGTTTGAGTGTTTGATCCACTCAATTTACATACCAGAAGCTGTCTGCACGTAGTCCTTTTTACTTCTAATTATCTTTTTTTCTTCCATTATATATCTCAATTTTTTTTTTCAAACTTTATATTTTTTTTTATAAATTATTAACACTTAACAAAAGCAATATATTAGTTTCATCACACTAAAAACATGCCTTATATCAATTATATTTTAATCTTATTAAACAAAAGAAAATTAATCAATCTAAAAATGCCACTTGCTATTTTTTTCACTTCTATAGTTTTTTTATATTTCAAAAAAGTTGGAGCCCGCCGAAATTTGCCGCTCTGTGTGGCGCCATTTATTGTTAATTAAATAATCAAATAAACAAATAAATATTATATTGTCTCGTCTCGTCTATACAAAAATAATAATAAATATATATTTTTACTAAAAAAAATTAATTCAATTAAAGTTGCAAAGACTAGTATAAAGAATAAATAAATATAAATATATATTTATATTTATATTTATAAATTTGAGAAAAAGAATATTTTCGTGATTTTTAGCAATTAAAAATTAGAAAATATAAATTAAGCCGTGAGGATAGGAGCGGTGATAAAAAAAGGAATTAACTTCTTTTATATAGTAAATAAAGTAAACTTTTAGTATATTATAATTAAGAAAGATGTCTGACGTTGAAATTGATCAGGAAGGTACCCAAGTTCAAGTTGAACAAGAAGTTGTCAATGATTTAACAACTGCTATCAGATATGTTTTAAAGAATTCTTTTGTTAGAGGTGGATTATTACGTGGATTAAATGAAGTTGTTTTGGCTTTAGATTCCAAGAAAGCTCAAGTATGTTTCTTAGCTGAGTCTTGTGAGGAGGATTGCTATAAACAATTGGTTGAGGCTTTATGCCGTGAAAGAGGAATTCCTTTGATTATGGTTCCAGATTCAAAGGAATTAGGAGAAATGGCAGGTTTATGTAAAGTTGATAGAGAAGGTAATCCACGTAAGGTTGTTGGAGCAGCATCCGTAGCTATAGTAGACTATGGTGTTGAATCAGAGGCTTACCATTATCTCCAGAAACACATTGCTGAGAACTGTCGCTCTTAAATAGTTACAAATGTAATTTTCGGATAAGTCGAGTCATTTTTTTTCTATTTTACTGCCACTACTACTACTTTTTTCTTTTACTCTTTACATATGAATAGAGATTACTGAGAATTTTAATCCTCCATTTCATATTTAAAGTGGGAGTAGTTCCGTTTCCCCCCCCCCTTGTTCTTTACTACTAAAGTTCTCTATATCTCTTTGGCTCAGTCTCTATACTCAGTTTGCTAATATTGTTCTTTTTTCCCAAGTTTTCGTGCTTTTTGCTCTAAGTTTCATAAATAAATGCATAAGTTCTGTCTTGCCTCTCAGAATGTGGGAAATTTGAGTATAATTAATAAATTAGCTAAACTAAGTTTTTTCTTTGTGATTTGAATTGAAAAAAAGATATTATATTATAATATAAAAAACATAGGTAGTATTAAAATAGAATGTTGGATAAGTGTATAAAATATATTAGCAAATCAAATATTGATGATCTAAAAGAGTTACTTGGCTTTGATGATAATGTTTCAGATGAAAATGATGATTACTTAATAATTTCAAATCTAGAAGATATTAATAAGAAATCAAAAAAAGGTGTTATTCCAATACATTTAGCATGTAAAATCCAAGATTTTGATATTTTAAGGCTACTTTTAAGATGTGAAGATCTAGATGTAAATATAAGAGATCCAACCAATTCATTTACTCCAATAATAACCTTAATCAACAATGGTGGAGATATTGAGTGCTTAAATTTATTATTAAAAAGATCTCCAAATCTAGATTTGTGTGATGAAGAATTTGGAGATTCACCATTACACTGGGCAGTAAGATTAGAACTACCTAAGGTTGTACATAGATTAGTAAAATCTGGAATGGATGTTAATCTACTTAATCATAAAACTGGTCAAACTCCTCTTCATCTTGCTGTTTTGATTGGAAATGAGGAAGTTATTATGGAATTAATTGGATTATCTGCAAATCCTATAATAAGTGATGATAATGATTTAGAAAGGAACTCTATTTTACATTTATGTATTCTTGGAAATATACCAAATATTGCTTTATATATATTTAACTCAGCTACAGAGTACCAAAAAGATATTATGAGAAAATCAGTAAATAGAAATGGTAATACTGCTTTGCATTTAGCCTATATGTATGGTATGATGGGATTAGCAGAATTTCTTATTAACAATGGATTTGATAAGGATGCATTAAATGATCAAAACTTATCTCCTTTAGACTTAAAGTTGGAATATCAAGAAAACAATAGAAAAGAAAGCAAAGAAGATAATAAGATTTCTCAAAATCAGTATAAAAAAACAGAAATTAGACAAAGAAGAGCAAATAAAATACGAGAAGAAATATATGAAACACCAGTTTCAGAGTTTTTAGTAAAATACAATATTGCAGAAAAACCAAACTTAATAATAAATAATGATGAAGAAGAAAATAATGATAAAGTTTTAGGTAAACATGATTTTGTTTTCAAACTCTTTTATAAGAAGGGCTATTACTATCTTGATTCAAGTTTTACAAGTCTAACTTTTAATGATTTAACAAATATTGGAATCAAAGACAAAAGTTTAAAAGAGTTAATACTAGAAAGCTTAAGCCAAGAAGAAAAAATTAACCAAGAAAAGATTCAAAAATCATTAAAACAACAACAACAAGATAAAAAGAAAAGAAACACAGGCTATTCTTTAATAGCAATTTCAACTTGCATATTCATATTCTTCATATTATATATTGTTTTAAATGCATTATCTAGAAACAAAGAAATACAAACAAACCCCAGTAAAAAGCCAAGAAATTATTCATCCTCCTACACTAAATATAAAGCTAGATATGATATTTAATCATACATATAATAGTAGTAAGACACCTTGGGAATTGTAGACTTTATTTCCAATAGAGTAATAATTTGATACATTATTTCAAATCTAGTGTCTACCTGATTTACCTTGGAATACACGTGTTGGAGAGACAACTTCAACAGGGATATCAAGACCCAATCCAACAAGCATATCCTTGGTATCTTGATCAACCAAGATAACGTCCAAATCGACTTCGGATTTATCTGGGAGTTTTTCCATACGTCTTTCTCTCTCTTCTTCTTGGAGTTTTAATGAAATACCACGTACTGGACCCTTTTGGATTCTTCTCATTAAATGAGTAACAAATCCTGCAATCTTATTTCTAAGACGCTTAGTTGGGATTGAAGCAACTTCTTCAGCAATCTTCTTATTGGTTTGGAAATCTAAAGTAAGTTTTGATACATATTTCTCAACAATAAGTCTTGCTGCTCTTTTGACTGTCTTTGTTCTAACTCTACCCATGGTAAATCAGCTCTTGAACTATATATGAAATTATTGAATTATTATTTGTGGTGAGAATAAAAGAAAATAAACTGAAGAAAAATCAGTCAGTGGAAAATTCTTTTAAGTTTATTATTTTTTTTCAGTATGCCTTAAAAAAAAAAGAAAATAAGCTAGACTTGATTATGCTTAATATTAATTATTAATTAATATTTATATTTAATTTGACCTTTTTTTTATATTATGTTGTATATGTAGACGCCAAATTATTAACTTGTATTATTTAATGATCACTTTTTATTAATTTATTTAATAGTTGTTCTAATTAATTATTATCAATTTCGCTAATAATATTATTTAAATTATAAGTTATTAAATTAAAAAAAAAAAGAGGCGCCACACCGTCTTTTTTTTTTATTTATTAAAAAAAAAAATTTAATGGTAACTTTGTATACCGGAAATATTACAAATGAGTTCCCGCCTAAAAAATAATATAAATTATATAACTAGGTACTAATAATACATTAATAAATTAATAAAATTGAAAAAAATATTTCAAGACTGCTGTAATAAAGTTGATTAACATGTTATTGACTAGTTAATCTTGAGGAGAAAAAGTACACATAATTTGTTTTTGGATATTTTAATTCGAAATATTGTTAGGTATTTCTAAGAATTAATATTGAAGTCCAGTGTTAGATTAACAATAATTTTTCTTTATAAGCTAAAGTTTAAAAAACAAAATTAAATATAATTATAAATTAGCGCATATACATATATATATACATATATATTTTATATATTATAAATTCTATATTTAAAATTATTATGAGAGACTTAAATTACGATAGAACACATAATGAAGATTCAAGTCCGAATCAAAATGATGAGATAAATAGCAATAATAGTAATAATAATAATAATAATAATAATCAAACTTCTCTATCATCATGGATGCTTTGTTTAGAGGAAGATCTAGACAAGGAAATATATGTTGTATTGAGAGATGGAAGACAATTTACTGGTATTTTTAGAAGTTTTGATCAATATGGAAGTTTATGTCTTGAAAGATCTTTTGAAGTATTCAGTAATAATGATTGTTATAATGAAATTTACCAGGGATGTATGATATTTAGAGGAGATAATTTAATGTTATGTGGTCTAATTG
Organism: Cryptosporidium parvum Iowa II; assembly: GCF_000165345.1. Classification (NCBI taxonomy): domain Eukaryota; phylum Apicomplexa; class Conoidasida; order Eucoccidiorida; family Cryptosporidiidae; genus Cryptosporidium; species Cryptosporidium parvum. The sequence goes on along the minus strand of NC_006984.1, from coordinate 861,331 downwards.
ACCAGAATATTAAGTCATATAATGCCAAGAAGATCCCATTGGCTGATATATTAAAAATTAAGCAAGAAGAGAAGAATCTCAAATCTATCAATTCTAACACTTCACCTAATGTATTTGGGTGGATTCCTGACGACAGTATTTAATCAATTGTCTAATTATATCGCTATAGCTTACTTTATAGGATCATTTTATATTAACTAATGCATTATAACAGCTGTATTTTCTACTAAATATTTTATATTTACATACTTAACTCCTCTCTTTCACAGATTTTTTTCTGCCTACTTTTATTTGTTTAAGCTTAAGTCAAAAATTGCACTATTTCAATTTAAATTAATAATTTAAAAAAGAAAAATATATATATATATATATATATATATATATATATATATATATATTAAGAGGGTTGGCGCCAACTCTTTGAAATATTAACAGTATAATTATGATAAATAAAAATAATTAAACTAGGGAATAAAAATACTTGTGTGGGAATAAAGTAAATAAAAATTTATAAAGAATAGAGATTAATAAAGGTAGAAGATAGATCTTTTAGTGGTAAAGTAATAGTTCAAGTCCTTCTTTCTTGAAACTTTTAGATCTTGGAAAGTGGATAAATAACTACCAACACACAGTAAATTGATCATCCCCAAGTCTAAAAGTAATATTAAAAATAAAAACTTAAAAATTTTGGTTTTTTCTGCAATATTCTATTAGCCTGAATAATATAAAATTATTTGAAAACTCTTAAAAATTATCGAGTTAAATGAAGAAAAATGGATTTCAATATTCAAGAATCTCAGAAAATAGCTATAGGGAATATGTTAAATTTGTCCCAACAAGTAAACAATTCCTCTGGAGGATCTTCTATGGGATCTTATGGAACAAATAAAAATAATGTGTGGATATTAGAAGGACCTCATATTTGGAAAGTTTTGATTTATGATAAAATGGGACAAACCATATTATCCCCATTAATGAAGGTTGGGAGTTTAAGACATCATGGAGTTACATTACATATTCAATTAAATACACAAAAAAGTAATATACCAGAAGTACCAGCATTATATTTTATTAAGCCAACAGAAGAAAATATTGACAAATTATGCGATGATTTAAGAAATTTATATTATGAAAGTTATTACGTAAATTTCATAAGCCCTTGTACAGATAGACTTTTGGAATACTTTGCAAAAAAAGCTTTAGAAACTGGTAATGCTAATAGGATTACTAAAGTAATTGATAGATATTTGGACTTTGTATCATTATCTCCAACCAAATTTAGTTTAGGTATGGATAAAGTTTATTCCGAATTTTTTAATTCAAAAACAACAGATTCAAAGATTCAATCTATTATTGATGGTATTGTTACAGGATTAATATGTGTTCTATCTAGCTTAGGAACAATACCAATTATCAGATGCTCCAATAAACAATTTTCTCCAAGCCAAATGATTGCTAGAGAATTAGATAAAAGGATTCGAGAAATCCTAAGACAATCAAATAACAATATTTTAAATATTAATTCTAATAATAGACCAGTATTAATCCTTCTTGATCGAGATATTGATCTATCTACAATGATTAATCATAGCTGGATTTATCAAGGTTTAATACATGATGTTTATAACTTGAAATTGAATAGAATAACTATTGACGACCCAAGTAGTGGAAAGAAAGTATTTGATTTAGATTCTAATGATGAATTCTGGATTAAACATTCCGGAGAACATTTTACTCAAGTTGCAAATTCTGTAAGTGAAATGCTTGGAGAATATAATAAAAAGTTATCCGAGTTAAATTGTAATAATGATGACTCTTCTCAAATGGCAACAAACTTAGCAGTTGCTATACATGCTTTACCAGAAATGACAGAAAAGAAGAGAAGTATTGATACCCATACAAATATTGCTACAAAGCTTGTAGATGAGATTAAAAAAAGAGAATTAGATAAATTCTTTGAAATTGAGGAATCATTTGATAATATTCCAACAGTATCTGGATGTATTAGTGAAGTTGAAGCTCTTTTCAACTCAGAATCTAGTAAGAATTTCCTAGAGAATGATAAACTTAGAGTTGTTTTATCGCTTTTATTACACGAAAGGCATGGACAAAATTTGAATCAACAACAGATAGAACAACTTATTAAACTATTTAACAATGAACAATCAACATCAATAAAAATTATTAGATATATTTATAATTCTCAAATTCAAACAAAGAATTCATCAGGAGTTGGTGGATTTTCATCAAATTTAAATAACCAAGATTTAAGCTCTGGTCTAGGAAATTCTACAACATATAATAAACAAGATATATTAATAGAGAACAACTTAAGCAAAGCAGGAATAACATCTCTAGCAAAAAATGTTGGAGGTAAAGTATTTGATATGGCAGGAAAAAACATTCTCCAAGGTGTTAGAGCCCTGCTTCCTATTAACAAAACTCTCAAAGTTACTTCTATTATTGACAATATTATGGAAAAGAAATCTTTTTCATCTTCACAACTTTCTACTAGCTCTTCAAATTTGGACGATGAATTCCTTTACTTTGATCCAAAACAACCGTGTATGCATGATCAAGATTCTAGCAAAGTTTCAAGAATTAAAACTTTACCGAAACAAGGCATTGTATTCATTATCGGAGGCGGGAACTTTACTGAAGCTCATGATATACTTAATTATGCAAAGAAGAGTCAAAAAAACATAATTTATGGCTGCACAGAGTTTATTAACCCATCTGAGTTTATTAAGGAGCTAGACATTATTGCAAGCTAAGAACATTTTAATTTCTAAATTTACTATAGAGATTATTTGAATAATAAACTACATAAGTTTTAATATAAATATTGCATGCACTTAATTTGATTAAAAAAAAAAGTTTTAAATTCCTTAATTTATTTTACCATAGTATAATGTATATTAATTAGTAGTCAAGAGAAGGAAAATTTTTTAGAAAAAACATTTGATAACTTTTTTTTATAATTTATTTTCAACTTGAATACATTTTTTACTTCTTTTGGTAACATGCTAATGAAAAATAGTTCTTAATAAAAATATTAAGGCGGGAAAATGATTTAATAATAATATATAATTATTTTTTTTAATATTAAATATAAAAGATAATATACAAAATTTGGAATAAGAAACCAAGAAAACATCACCAATAGGTGTAATTGGTAAAACATAATAGAAAAAAATTTATAAAATTCTAAACTATTTACTTCATATTATTTTTTAAGCTCTTAGGAGTAATAATTGGGGTGAAGATAAAGTAATAGTTAGGATTGGTATTAAATATTACAATTAGTGATTTAAGAAAGAAAAAAATTCTTTTGAGCAGATTTTAAGAAAAGAATTATAAATGGATGCTGAAGCTATCAGATTAATTAACGAAAGAGAAGGCTACAACTTTTCACGTTGTTATGTTTTCATATTAACAATATTTTTTGGATTTTTCTTTCTATATTTAGAGAGGATCAAAACTGAAAGAGTATTGTATTTATTTATTCCCTCAAGAGTTAAAAAGTTGATTTCTGAAGGTATTAAGAGTGAAAAAAAGGAAATTAAGAAATGGAACTTAAGAATTCGTGGTATTTCCCTAATTCATGCTTTGCTATCAACAATATTTTCCATAATAGTACTATTTAGTCGGGAAATTAGACAAGATCCATATAGTGGGAAGCCAAACTTTTGGTTAATTACTAGTTCATATTCTATGGGATATTTTTTATGGGATGTTTCAATAATTATTAGAGAATGGAATCAGAATAAAGACTCAGTTGTATGGTTTTTCCATGGATTTGTATCTTTAATTTCCCTATCAACTTCTTATTTTATATCAGAACAGCCTTTGATTGAAATACTTTCTCTTGGTATAATTACAGAGTTTTCAACAGTAATTCTAAGTATTAGATATTGCTATCATATTATTGGGGATACAACATCTTTGTCATGTAAATTAGTAAGCTACTTATTCCTTGTTGCTTTCTTTTTTACAAGAAATATCATACTTCCATATGCCTTTCATACCCAAATGTTTAATGCCTTTAAGTTTGGCCCAACCTTTAAATCAAAAGCAAGAGTTTGTATATTTTTCCCTATTGGAGAGTTATTTAACATTATGAATATTTACTGGTTATATAAGGTGGTAAAAAATGTGTTTAATCCAAATGATGTTCCTGATAATTCTGGAAAAAAAGAATGTAATAAACCACAACTTGATGATATAGATGAATTGCAAATCCCAGAATCACAAAATAATATACTCCTTGATTCTAGACAAAATACTTCCGAAGTTGACACTGAATTCGACTCTTCTAAAGAGAAAAAAGACTAATTAGTTTTTACAAAGCTCATTTATATCAGTATATCTAAATAGAGTTAAAATTAGAATATTACTTTTAGAATTAATTAGTAACTAAGACTCCTTTATATTTGTATTTATATGATTACATTTAATTCCTTAAAAAATACAATAGATTTTCTTGAAAAAATGTAAATATTTATTTAAATCACAAATTCTCAATAGAATCCACAGAAACCCACCAACTAGATTATTTAATTACGTGTTGCATGCAGAACTTCCCGCCGTTTCATCCAGAAATGTCAACATTTAGCATATTTTGAAATTTTTATACCGGTATTATTTTGCATGTGTACACTGGAAATTCCAAGAAAAGAATTAACTTGTTTAGAAATATCTAATGATGAAAAGCTGTAAGTATATAAATTATTTTCATATTCAATAGGATTTGATGAATTTTCTTTATTTATATTGAAAGTGTTGATTAATCCATTGCTATAAGCAATAAGTATTTCTTCAGAATTCTTACTTTCAATAGAAACTATATTATTTTCCGAGGAATCTAGATTTGTTTTGCTTGTATTTAGCTTGAATAATGGACCACATGTTTTTCTTATATCAAAAATTTCTACAATACCTTTAGATAAAATTCCTCTGCAAAAATAACTTGTATTTTTAATACAGCATAATTTAGTATGTGAAATTTTCTGTTCTGGAATTGTGTCCCACCCTAAAATACAATCTGCCAATAGTGAGGATGATTGTTTAAAAGGAGATCTTAAATCCATAGAAACTGCAAGTCCATTGTTTACTCCTATTATGATATTATCTTTGGAATAACCAAAACAAACATCCATTATTGTAAAATTCTCCATTTGAGAAATACTGAGAATAGATCTACTCTTATATTCATTTAACAAATTCTCTAAAATAGCTCCTTTTGAATATTTTATTTGTTCTGCTTCATCAACACTCCAAATTATACACCTTCCATCCAATGTTGAAGAAACTATATCTCCCTCAATATATTCTGAAAATGAAAAACTGGTTATTTTTGTGTGATATGAGTTATATACATTCTCTAAGCGCATACTATTTAACTCTAAGTCTTTAAGCCTTAAATCACAAATCAAATTTCCTTCTTTAAAGAGTCTTATACTATCACTAGCTGTTCCAAGTATACTTTCTTCAAGGTTAACTTCATTTCTAGGCATCCAATGTACTCCACCCACTGGACTAAAAATATGATCATATAAATATCCAATTTCAAGGTCGTTACTTTCACTATTATATATTAAAACTTCTACATAGTAACTCTTACCATTTAAATTGGACAATGCAATATATGTTTGTTTGTCATCAGGATTTGAATGGTTTAAGGGCTCTAAATTGTAAGCTATATACGGTGTTTTTGAAAATGTTTTTTCTATTATTAAAGATTTTTGCTCAAAATCGCATTCATTCATGTTATAATATATAAATTCTTTAAAAAAAATTGATATAAAATATATAAACAAGTTCAAATACCCATATAAAGCTTTAAAGTTAAAAGATAATTAAAATATATATTTCTTTTTTTTTCTTCAATACAGAAAAATTTTTTTTCCCTCAAGTTGATTAATCAAATTATTTTATCGGTACCCTTTATACCGGTATTTACGGTAACGAAATAAAAATTATTTTTTTTTTTTTTAATGGAAAATTTCCTGTAAAACCGGTAAATAGTAATTTTTGACAACACAACTGAATCAATTAACTAATATTATATTATCTTCATTATCAAATGTAAAATAAAGTTTTTTATAATGATGAAAAATGTACCTGAAGAACAACTATCAGAGATTATAGAATCTTTAAATACCATTATGCTTACAAACCCGGATCTATACTTAAAGTTGGCACAAGAAGAATTCAAAAATAGTAAAAATTTGAAGATTTTAGATGTCGATATCAAATATGTAGTCAATTCAAATTTTGTATTTATTGATGTTTCTTCTCCTATGACTAAAAATATCACTAAACTTGGTAGTATTTTCAGATTAGAACTAAAAATTGGGTTTACAAAAGAAATGCTTAAACCACAAATTAAGATTGGAAATCAATATAGAGAAGCTGAGACTTTAGAAGAACTTAATACTTCTGAGTTAACTGTTAGCTTTGACAACTTCTTGGAAAAAGATTTGAAAACTGAAAAAGGAGTAAAAATAATACAAGTTGAGTCTGTTTTGCATGAAATGGTTTTTGAAAAGATTTTAAAAGATGAAATTTTCAAATATTATATGATCTCTATAATCCATGACAGAATTCTTCTCAGATTAAAAGCTCAAATTGTTCCTCAAAATTCAGAAACTATTATTGAAAAGATTATCTCAAAAGCTAAGGCTGAAAGGTTGATACCAAAAAGTGGTACAACTGACCAAATTGGTTTTTCCAAAGACGAAATGACCATCTATGATTTGGAATTTATGAAGATGAAAAAACAGTCCATTAAGCATGTACTAAATCTAACATGTTATACATCTTATGATGAATTATTTAATGAAAAAGATACTGAATTGAAAGATTATCAAAAACAACTTCCAATACAAACTAAAGTTGTTGAAGAAGTAAAATCTTTAAATCCTAAAAAAACTATTGAATTGCCTACAGAATGGAAAGAATTAGATCATCTTTGTGGAATTCAGATCAAAAATGATTATTTACCTATAAAATTTAAAGCATTAATTAATTCTGGAAAACTTGTTTTCCTATTTCAATTTAATGGTCCAAATGGATTTATTAGTAATCTAAATAGAGCAAATGCTCACGTAAGTATACTCTCAGCTAGGGTAACTTACGATTCAAACACTATTATAAATATTAATTTGGAAGATTTTATTCAAGAATACCATCATTGTTCTCTTTGTAAACCAACTTTTGATTACAAAAATTCTATTTTAATGTGTAATCAGAAACTTCTAAAGCTTTCTCTTACTGTTAATAATATATGCGATGCTGTTAAACATAAGCTTAAGATGTAAAAAGAATCAAATAATTCTAGTTTGAATTTTCCTCAACAAACTGAAATCTCTTTGTTATTTATATACTTAAATACATCAAAGTTATCTTTATTATCTTCAAACCATCCAAGCTTATCAGATACCAGATGATGATTTTTGCAATTATCACATCTAATTATGACAATTCCTTCATTATAAGCCTTCTTGCTAAACTTTTTTGTAATCTTGCTATTACAAACATTACATACACAACTAAAAACATACAATCCATCTTCTCCATAATCCAAAGTACCCTGAATATTATTTAGATCCACCTTCTCTTGATTATCTTTTAATTCATTATTATCGTAATTTGAGCAAGCTTGTTTCGACTTTATTTCCATCTTACTCTCTGTAAATTTATTGTTTATTGTTGAAATAAATTTCTTACATGATATTGGCATTGTAAAGCTTCTCACAAAAGTATTCGTAATCCATTTATTGCTTCTTATTCTTCCAAATATATCTCCCCCACTTTTAAAAAGTGACCTTCTAGTAATTAGAGGTAATGAAGTTCCTAGAACTCTTCTTGCCATTACAAAATTTTTTGATTGAATTATCATTTTATGTACCATTCAAAAATTATATAGGATCAAAAATTTAACCCATTAATAAGTCCTTAAAGTCCATTGCTATGAAAATTTATTCCATAACATTATTTTCTTCATACAATATTAATAATCTAAATAAATATATTTCCCGCCATTTGGCGGCAAGTCAAAAATTACATTAATAAAAATGTGCACAATAATAATTAAAAAATTGAGTTAAAAAAAAATTGAAAAAGGATGATAATTTAAAGAGTGAAACTGAAAACTTAGAGCCGTAATTGCCTAAAATTTAAATTATCTTCATTATTATTTTTGTATATTGTTCCAATGTGCATGCACAAATAAAAAATACATGTCTAAAAATACCGTACAGGATAAAATAATGTATAAATGTAAATATTAGACAAAACGTGAATAAAATAAAATTTATTTCATTTTAAGATAAACTAAGATTCTATTTGAAGTAGAATAACAAATTTTATTGTTTGAAAAAACAAGGCTAATTTCAGCTTTGGAATTTGTTTATTAAAAGCTACAATATTATTGAGTAATTCAGAGTTGCTGACAAATTAAAAATGACTGGTGAATTAGTTTCCAGATTACAAAGAGTGAGAGCTCAGATGGATGACCATGCAGTTCATTATGTAGGAGGAGGTGAATCTTCAAGAGCTGATGCAAGAAATTCAGTCTTTAAGCTTAAATGGAAATTTGCAACAATGCCAGATAAGAACAAGATAAAGATTGCAATGGATATGCATGGCCATGTTTTAGGAGAGCAAGATCCTTCAGATGATGAGGCATGGGGTAACTGGAATACAAACAAATTAAAACAGTGTAAAATGGTCGGTAAGCTAGAGCAAACAAAAGATATTGGTAGTGTTTTAGTCTCTGAATTTGAAAATGTAACCAAGACAGAAAAGGAAATGGAAGCAAAAGGTTTGATTAATACACCATATTTGAACGAAAAAACTGAGACAGAGAAAAGAGATGAAATTTTGAGAGAAGAAGAAGCTTCATCATCTTCTGATGATGAATATTCTCAAAAAGACAAGAATGGTGTACAAAGATTCAACACATTACAGAAAGAATTTATGCTCCAAAACTTGACAGAATGGTATAGAGAAATTGTTAAGCAATACAAAGAAGGAATTAAGCTAATTAAAGTAGCCAAGTCAGGAAAGAAGTTTATTCGAATTGTAAAGCTTACAGATTCTGGATTCTTTGAAATATCTTCAGTTACATCAAACAGTGATAGAATGGTCCATTTAACTGATATAAAGAATATAGAGTTGGGAATTGATGCTCCAGAATTCAAGGAATGTAAGAAAGTTAATCCTAAAAACCCTCCAGTACCAGGATTATCTTGTGTTATAAATCTACCTGATAAAAAAACTTTGTGTCTAATGTTTAATGATGAAGAAGCAAGAAATTCATTTGTATTTATGATTAGAGTTTTAAAGAGAAAGTTTGAGAATTACAAATCTAAATAATACAATATTGTTGGTTTTGTTAATCTTCAATTGCGCATATTTTTGGTTAGATTCAATATTCATTCTTTATTTTGCACTTTATCTGTTATAATTAAATATTAAATGCTACTAATTACTGTAGATTTCGTAAATTAGAAAGAAAAGGAAGAGATGAGGAAGAAATCTATTATAGATAAAAAAATTAGATAATATTGTAAGTAGCCTCTCTAAATGAAATAAATGTATTTACTTTTACTCATCTTATGGAGGTAATAATAGCTTGCGTCCAATGCTTTAACCTCAAAGCAAGATGATAATTCTTCCAATCTTAATTATCGATTCATCCAATTCTTTTGAGATTTAGATAATTAATTAAGTTACAAAGGTTGGTACAAAAGCTCATCCCATCTAATTCTGAGCTAAATGTTAAACAGATAGATTTCATTTGTGTTCCAAGATCTATAGAAACTAGATATTGAATATCTTCATTCAATTTTACTGGTTCATATCCCTTTCTAGTTGTGAATTGGCTGATCAGTGTTTTCTTGTAGTTTGAAAAATCACTAAAAGCTACGTCTAAGACAAACTTTAAAGGCACCTCTAGCAATACTCCACCAAAATTATCCAATATTAAGCTGCTTAGATTCTTTGAAAGGTATATTGCAATATACTTCGTATCGCCTATTGTTAAGTCTATAACTTGTTTTACCATGATTCCTTTGTTTAATATTTGGATGAAATTTAACAAGTGATTACTAATTTGAGGTCCACTTCCAATTATATTTCTAATAAAATTACTATCCATGTCGTTTGTCTCAAAGTTCATTTCTTCGAACCTTTTAGCTTCGTATTTAGGTAATAAAGATAATTGGTTAGTTCCAAATCTTTGGCGTAAATTACTGGTCAAGTACCTTATTGAGGTGTTCGGTCTGAAAGAACTATAGTTGGAGGTATTTCCAAAACAGGCCCCTGAAGAATGAATATAATTCATCATTCCATAACATTGGGGATTATTTTTGATAAGTTCTTCAAACTCAAACTCCGGCTCAATATTTGATCCGCTTTCATTCGGAAGTCTACAACATTCAAATAACTGATCAAAAAATCTACAAAACATTGGGGCGGGGTAATATTCTTCAATTTTGTTTAATATTTCACTTCTTTCCCTTAAATATGAAAACAATAGGCTCTTCTCATCATTATTTCATTCTCAATTAGAGAATAAGTTTTTTTTCTCTAGGAACTTGTTCTTAGAGTCCTAAGTGCTTTAAACTAATTCTTATAAAGAGAGTCGACTTAATGCAAATTAACAGATTAAAAGCTTTCCTTTTTTTTCAAATTCCTGAAAAATATCCTCAAAATCCCCTTCCTTTTTTTTTTATTTCAACAAACTTTTTTTTTACATCGGTAAACTGAAAGTTTACCCTTTTCCACACACACAATCTTTTTTAAGCCTATAATATTAATAGATATATAAATAAATATTAGAAATGTGGCGCCAAATGCATGCAATTTTCCTAGTCTTCATCCCAAAGATATGAGATTGGCTTAATATTCTGGAAAACTTGTTCAATATGAGGAACAATTTCTTTAAAAACATCCTGTTTATATGGTGTTGATGAATAAGAAAATTATGAAGATTAATTTTTATGATTAATTTTGTAGATATTTTATTTTAGTTAATTGAAATAAATATGTGGAATCAAAAATAATATTAGAATTAAAAGAATAATAAGTTGAATAAATGTTTAAACTTACATCAGGACTTTGAGATGCATTAATGTTTCTCCAGAAAGAATAATTTGAGAACTTTTGATAGACTTTGCGTACACTGATTTGGTCTGAAATATTCTCATAGATTTCTACACCAAAGCCTGATCTAGTAGAGGATAAGTCTAAATTAACTTCTAGAAAAACAACAATATCTGGAGAAATTAAGCCTTGCTCTCTAGATTTACACCATTCAAAATCTAGATTAATTGCTCCCGAAGAATAAGCAATTCCTGAGAATGAGTATCTATCGCACACAACGTCAATTCCATTTTCTAAGTTCTCCTTAATATAGTTATTGAGTTCCCATCTGTTTGCAGTAAATAGTAGATGAGAAACTTGAGGTGCCATTTTAATAGATTTACCCAAATAACCATCCAACATTTTTCCTATATTTGTTGAACGATCTGAATTTAAATTGAGACAAATATACTAATGGTAACTTTTCTTAATGATACGTACCTGGGAATTTAGTCTCAACACATTTTCTTCCAATACTAATAAGGTAGTCGTATATTTTCTTAGATTGAGTGGTTTTTCCGGATCTAAACAAATATTCAAGTTAGCAATGTTTAACAAGACTTCATAAAAAGGGAATCCCTCTCCTCCATTAGTAATTTTGACTAACTTTAGATAAAGGAATTCCTTTCTCTCTTTCTGCCAGCATATCCCCCTCTTCTTACCCCCAATTTCATATTTATTTCTTCTCCACCCCTCTTAATATTTAAATTTTAACAAACTTACCTATCTGTTCCTTCTAATACTATAAAAATTCCTCTGTTCTTATTTGAGTTTTGTTCCTGCATTATATCGAGAATAAAAACTTTTAAATCAAGTTTTTAAATCAACATTTAAAGAAATATTTTAAAATCGTATTTGGCGCCAAAGTTACTTGCGCTTACATGAAAATGTGGGCAATTACGTGTTAAAAATAAGAATTTTAATAGCAAAAGAAATTATTTGGGGCAAAAAAAAGCTAAAAAACTTGGTAGTTTAGAGTTAGTATTGACATTTAGTAAGATTAAGATGTGGATTTATTAGGAATTAAGGTCAATAATTGGAAGCTCTTTCAATTTTCTTTAGACTTGAGTTTTCAGGCAAATGCCTGATTAATGTAAAAGGAAGAATCAAGCTAAATATAAATATAACACAAAACTGTCTTTAATTTGAATTATTACGAAGGAAAATGTACTCAGCGAGTAAATCAGATGAAAATATTAGTCCAAATATAGATAGTAAGGAAGAAAAGAAGATGAAATCAGTATTAAGTTGGAGCCAAATTCTAAATTCTGGGGATTCTGGTAGTGGAGGCACATCAAATAAAAGAAGAAAAAGGAGTGTGAGTAGATTTAAGTCTGGTGTACAATCTAATTCAAGTATCTACTCAAGTTCAGTCATTAATCCTTCAAATCAAAGTAATTCATCTTTACCTTTAAATTCTAGTTCTTCAAACAAAGTCAATAAGGAAAACCTATTAAAAAAGAGAAGAGAATGGAGACAGAATTTTCAGATTAATCGAATATTTTTTGAAGAATTCCCAATATATAGAAAGGAGTACCAATATCCAAGTGATTGCAAACAAGAAGATACACAAAATACAGAATTTGATGATTTATATGTTAAGAATATAAGAGAATCGCTTAAGCTTATACCTAGAAAATCCAAAATTGAATTTGAACAAAATAGAAATCCTTACTTGGATTTTTTTGGCAATAAGAAAGTTTGTTTACTTGGGGATGAAGAATATTTGTATCATAGTAAGAGACAACTAATATTGAAATTAAGATGGTATGGAGCTAAAACTCTGGATTACTATTCATCAAGAGCTGACTATGTGATTTGTCCCTCAACATATAATGAGGTTATGGAAAAGCTTAAAGATCTTTCAATGCCTAGAGAGAAAGGACATCAAAACTCCTTACATAAACTTCAAATTGATCGAGACAATAATGCTGTTCATTTTGAGAATTTACGTGGAGTTAGAATTGGGCAGCAAATTAAGCTTACAGAGTTGGAATTGTTGGAGTTTGTAGGTGAAGATTTTGAAGTTGCATTGGAAATGATAAATATTTCTGAATTTGAAAGAAATACATGGAATGACATTGAAAATTCACATTATAAAGTGAAGCTGGAACTTTCAAGGCCAAAAACAATGTGGGAGTTTATTGGAAACAAGGATTGTGCAGATGAGTTATATAATAGCCTATTATGTCTGAGACTCCAATGTGAAGATGAAGATATATTGAAAAAGCAGGGTATAATTCACCAAAATTTAGGTGATTCAGATGAATTCCAGAGAAACCGTCAAGTAGAGGCTCTAGAAGATGAATCATGTGGTATATTTGTATTAATTTCTCCAGGTAACGTTGGTTCTCAAATTTGTGCAGAGCTTGCAGCTCTTGGATGTGGTTATGATATAAAAATATATAGAGGTTCAGATGTAGTGGAACCAATAGTGAAACAGTGGAAGAAAGGTCATTTCTTCAAACTATTTGAGGATTCTGAATCTCCCCCGATTTGTACTATAATGACAGATTGTAGTGGGGTAATTAAAACAGGAGACATATTAAAGATCAAGAATTCTTATTATAGTTCTGTATTTTTGAGGGATGAAGCAGGTGGTGGCTTTAGTACAGGAAATCATAAAGGGAAAAGGGAAAAGTCCGTAAAATCCCAGAAATATCCTGTAAATAGCAAAGTAGAATCTTGGGAAAATTCTCAAGAAACTAAATTAGTAGTTAAAAAACAGAATCCAGGAGCTATTTTATTCATATTAGAAGAAACTTCAGAAACTGCACAGTTTTTTCTAAGTCATTGTAATAATAGCAGTAAAACCTTTGGTTGTAATAGATCTTATACCTTATACAAGCTAGATGGTGGATTTTCAACTGGTCAAGTTATTAAGGTTCTTAGATTTAATAACTTAACGAAATCAGCCGTTGCATGTAAACTATATACAAGATTTAAGAATCCTACATTACTTAGTATTCTAATTGGTAAATTTGGCCCAAATATAATTAAAGCTTCACAAATGATGCACTGGATCCATTTAATAGATTCTTTGGACTTAAGCAATATACTTAGTTGTATTTCCCTATCATATACTCCAATACTTTTTGACTCAATTCTGGAAATTCCTCTATTAATGATTCAAAAATGTCTATTAAACCAGGAGGAAACAACAATGAGGGAGGAGATTTGGAGCTTTAGTTCTTTTGGTCTTATAGATGATCAAATAGGAAATTTTGAAGTATTACTAAAAGTAATGCATGACTTAGTTACATCTATAATTGCTTGCTTGGATTTAGTAGAGGAAAGTAATAATAGCAATAACAATCACAAAGAACATCATCTTGAATCTAAGAATGAAAGAACCTCAAATTACTCTTTGGGTTTTGAATCTCCACAAATCATGATGAATGAGTCTTCTCAAAGTTCAAACAGCTTCGTATATGCAAAATTTCTCCATGATTTAACAGAAATGGATTCTCAATATCAAATAGAGAAGTTTCCTCATTTGGTTTTTCATTCCTCAGGAAACTCTTCCCAACAACCTCAAAACCAATTAAACCAAAGCCAGAGCCAATTACAAGTACAACAATATGAGCAAAGAGTAATTTGTGAGTCTTATTTTACAACTTTATATTCTGTTTCTCTCTTTAATTTAATTGCTATTCTCAAACAAAACATTCCAATTGAATCACTGTATTCTGAAAAGGTGATCAATTTAGTTAATGATAAGCTACTCAAATATAGTCCAATTAATACTGGCTATGATAAGAATCTTACCAATTACCATGTTAACAAAAAGCAGGAATATTCTTCAAGTTGGAAATACATGGAATATTTATTTTTGAAGCAGGCAGGAAAGTCAACATCAGCAGTAACCTGGAGATCAGTTTCTACTGATTCCAGTATACCAAATTTATATTATAAGAGAGAAGTTTGTCAGGCTAAGTACCATGATGTGGTTGCTTATGTTCCTTCAAAGATTCCCAAATTGAGTATAAGAATTCCCGATCTACTCAGACATAACTAATAACTTGTTGATCTTTTATTTCTAGTTTGTCCCCTAATTGCATATATAATATATACATATATATATCTAAATATCTACTCCTTCCTCCCCCTCTATTGAATTTGTTTTATTTATTTCTAAAATACATTTTTACTAAATTTCTTCTCACTATATTAAAAGCTCTTGTTTGAAATTATTTTAAAAAGACAGGAAAGATTTAGAAATCAGCTCACATCTTCTCTTTCTTCTCACTTGAAAATAATAACAATAATAATAAATATTATTATTACTATTATTAGTAATATTGCATTATTTTTATTGTTATTAATATATTTCTCTTTACTAAATGCATGTACTCCGGTATATGCAGCCATGTTGGCGCCAAAGGTCAAAAAAATATATATATAGTTGAATTATTTGCATGAGAAATGACGTGTCAAAATTTTAAAGAAAAATAGAGTTAAAAAAGGTATTTGAGTAAATATTTAAAACAAATGGGAAACACCAATGAGAAAGTGAATATATCTGAGAAAGATATGGTAAATAATGATTCAGGAGGAGCTAAATTAAAGAAAGAAAAGGGTGAGATCACAAAAGAAATGAAGAACAAAGCTAATAAAAGCGATGAAAAGGAAAAAATAAAAGTAAGTAAAGGTAAAGGAGAGCTTGAAAAGGAGGGTAATAATGATGAGAAAAAAAGCAAAAAACAAATAGAAAAGATAGATATAATGAATGATAATAATACACCTGAAAAACATGAAAAAAGAGATAGTGTTGTCAAATTTGAAATACCTCTTAAAGACAAGCTCAGTCTTAAAAGAAGATGTAGGTTAAATATTCCTCCATGTTCTAGAGTCCCTGAGCCAGATTATGAAATTAAACTGTTAATCAATGATAAATATGATGGTCCATTTAAATTAGAAATGAAGAATAATCCATGTGAAATACATATTACAGGATTTGAAGGAATTTTGTTAAAGAGAATTAAGAAGAGAGACATTATGTTTGTACAAACTATTAAGAATGAATGCATTCGAATGTTTATAAAAGGTTCAGAAGACCAAGAAAGTGATAATTTAACAAATAGTGAACAATTAGATAGTACAAATATGTATACATCTCAGTATTTGGGTGAAGTTATGCAAATTATATGTAAATTTGTAAATAAACAAGATTGTGAATCATTTGAATTCTTTTTTCCATTTATATATGGATTAATTGTTCATAGTGATAAAGTTAAGATTCCTGTTTCAGATTTTGTTGATTTTGGTGAATATGTTATAGGTACTAGTAAGCATATATTAAAAAGATTGGATGAATATAAGAATTTTAATGATAACATTTGTGAAGATAATATGAGCATTGATGAAGAAAATGAGGATGATCTATTAGATTCATATGAAAAAAAGATGATAGCTCAAGAAAGGGAATTTTTCTCAAGAAGTAATTTAGAGTTAATATATAGAGCAGAATCACCTTTTGGTTTAGAAATTCCTAATTCTTCAGATGATAATATTGAAGATAAAGAAGAAGAAGAAAGAATTTTGAGAGAGAAACAGGAAAAATATTCAAAGTTTTTCCCTGTTACTATCATAGGAGAAGCAGAATCTGGAGGAATCATTACATTTAAAGATATATCTTCAATAGGATTAAAATATGTACCAGAAGTTATAGAATGGAGAATATCAAAAAATATTGGTGGTAATAAAGCTGAGTATGAAGAGATACCAATATCAGTTAGTAAATCATTTCAGATTAATATAGATCATGTAAGTTTAATATTAAAGAATTCATTTTCATTTAAATTTTATGAATTTATTTAATTAATCGTTTTTTTTTCTTTTTTTTAGGTTGGAAGATATATACAGGCAAGAGTATTTAGACATATTGGACAAGATTTAACAGATACATATATATTTTCAGAAGCACAAAGTAATATAATTATTCCAGGAGATCAATTTTTAGTTAATGTTTCAGAATTATTAATATATGGAAAAGTTTATAAAGTAGATATTTCAACTTATGATGCATTATTATTACTTTCTGTACAGAATCCAACATATTATAT